>NC_092431.1:3096854-3252854 GCF_036169615.1 Heliangelus exortis
ATGCTTATTATTTACTAACAAAAGCCACCCCTCTATATTCCTTTGCATATCTGTCTTTATGGAAATTCTTCAGTAAAGCCCATTCAGCACAGAAGCAAAATTTCTCAGTTCTTTAAGTTTCACTTACAAGAAATGTATCCATTGGCAATATTTTATTCTATTATAAGTGCAAAAATTGTCCATCCCATGCAGAACAGAGAAAACCACTTCTATCAGTTCTCTAAATCTTTTTGAATAAAAGAAACTCCAGAAGACCTATTCCTAAAAATTTTACTTTTTTGTTAGAGAGTAGAAATAACTGCTACAAAATATTAGTAAGGAGTATTTTTATTTCTATTTCCATACCATGATGTTAGTAGCAATAGTTGCATCCTTTCCAAAGGGACCATGTTAACAAACCTGAGTAAAACCTCTTCAAAAGTGGCATAGAAATATTTGCAGTTTTCACTTGCTTAAATAATCTGAGGCAGACATATTTAGTTGATGAGTTGTTGTTTGTTTGTTTGGGGTTTTTTTTTGTTCCTTTGCTGCCTTTGGAAAAACATCTTGGACTAATAAGATGTCTTCTTGAAAGGTGTTCTGTAACTTCTGAGTCAGTTTAGAGACTTCTGTAAATAAACAGAGGTATTGACTGACTGAATGAATATAAATAAAGAGAATAGGTGTAATGCTCTCTGTCATGAAATACTCTTGATCAGTTCTTGAAGATCTCTCTTTCTGATATAAAATATGATCAGCTCTGATAAATGAATTGATTAACATGGTGAATTTTTCATGTGAGTTCCTACCTGAACTGTTCCATATTCCCCACTGGATGCAATATTGCTTCTGTAAGCAAGGTGGGGCTACTGCATGGAGGTTTTGTTTATGGCCAGTGTTGTGTATTACAACTTTGGATTGTTTTTTTACATAAAAGAACCATAATACATATTTCCTCTCAAGATGATAGAACTCGTGATTAAACTCCTGGAACCAAAAGTTGCAGTTACTTTAACATATGCCGGTATATATTGTGAGAAACTTTGAATATAGAACCAATTACTTTTATTTTTTTCCCTGCATCTGCATAAAAATCATACAATAAAAATCTTTTAAGTTTTTTAAAGGACTGATTTACAACTTTTGATTTTTTTACTGTGCCAGAATATTTAAGTAAAGTAAGTGCCTGATTTTGATAGACAAGTTACCAAAAAGCTTTGTTAACAGTTATCTGATGTTTACAAATGTTGGCAGTTGAGATAAAAATAAATAGTTCAGCCTTTCAAGTAAAGGTATATTATACAGAAAAACTAGAATTGAAAGTTAGAAAAATCCAGAGTAAGTGGGAGAATAGTTCTTCCATTTGTAAACAGCAGGAAAGCAGGTTAATTTAATTCTTGAATTTAAAATCCACAGGTAGTTCTTTAAAATGAAGCTCAAGAATTGCAAAGAAACAGCTCCATTACTGGCTAGAAAGAAAAAACTGACATTTCTAACCAAATTGGGGCTTTTTGTAATTTCTTTTTTTTTATTGGAGCCAAAGTGAGAGAGATTCCTGTATTTTTATTGCAGCGTATGAACTCATTTCTAGTCCTTACACAGATCTTCTTGAGTGCTTACTATAATCAAGTCAGAAATGCAAATTCAGAATTACAGCTGCTTAGTCTAATTTTAAACATATCTATTATCTCTGCAATCTACATTTCCAGGGCTTAGATGCTCCACAGAAATACTTCTAAGAAAAATCAGTTGTCAGGAAGTCCATGAATGAAGGAGGATGAGGCTGTGTGTAGGGGTGGAATAGGAATAAATAGATTCAAAGAAATATTCTTATCATTAAAACAATTTCAAAAAGAAGTAAAAAAAAAAGAGAAAACCTGTTGCTATCTTACAATTTAATTTTATTTGCATGTCTTAGGGAGAGTTGAGTGCATGGCTGAGGCAGCCAACGTGCTGAGTCCCTGCATGCTTTATTCTCCTCTTGCACTCTATAAAGTTTTTAAGTGATTTACATCTTCCAACAAAATTTTTTCTTTCATGCTGAGATTGCATTCTGGCCTGAGCCCAGGGAATATTGGGTCAGTGCAGGTCAGATTAATGGGACTGTGCTGGTGTTTCCAGGTGCTAAAGAGCAGTCAGGACACAGGTTCTGAGCAGGATTTTCTTCTCTTCATGCTCTGTGTGAAAGCAAGCATCAAACCTTATATAAATTTTATCATTCCCCTGGGTGCTTTCCTCATCTTCTAAATAACTTAAGGGCATTTGTGGAGCATTTTCTGCAGGCTTACAAATACTTTTTGGCTTGCCTTGTTCTAATTTTGTGTTTACTACCAATAGCATTTTTTGTTTAAGAACCAGAAGATACACGGGGAATCTATGTTTGATACTTGCTTTCAATTTGCACGGTAGGTAATTGCACTTTAAGGAAATTATGATTGTATATTTTAAATAAAGTGTAATGATAATATGATCACAGTAATTATACCCTTGCCTCTTGTGGAACATTCCAGCCAAAGGTATTGCTTGGTCCCAGGTGATCTCAAATCCTGCAGCATAACCTGATTTGCATGGCACAGTAATATGGAAACATACATTTACTGTAAACATAGCCAAAAAAACCTTCAGAATGGATGTCTTGAAGGAGCTGAGAAAGTTGAGTGACTGTAATACCCATGGTGACTTTTTTTTTAAAGTAGAAGGCTACAAACCTTCATATGAAGCCTGAAGCTGAGTATCTCTTTCAGCAAGCTACAAATTGGGTGACAGCAAAAGAAGATTCAGAGATGTGTGGACAAATTCAGCACATGAAAAGCAGAGTGGTTTGGATGCAGAAATAGCAGGCTTGCAAACAAAATTAGGTTGAGAGCTCTAATGATGACACAGATGCTTTTTTTAAGGCTTTACACTCTGTGTTCTCCTTGTTTGCTACTGATCTTACAACTGGCTTGGCTTGACGGGTGCTGCACTTGCACCCTTTAGGTCAGTGCTTTGTCTTTGGACTGACAAACTCCCTCCCAAACTTGATTTCATCCTAAGGGTGGAGTCAGTAATTTTATTTTAATTGTTTTATGGCTTTAGGGTTCATGAGAGTGATTCTGAGATGCTTTGACAACATGAGTGTCTTCAGGTCTCCTGTCAGCTTAATGAGTTGGGGGTTTTTTTGCTGGGTGGTTGACAGTCAGCCAAAAGAAATAAAAAAAAAAAAATAAATTACATAGCCCAAGAACAGCTTCTTGGCTAGTTTTCCATAAAAAGATCAGCCGGGAGGAAGGGTAAACACTAGCAACAACTATTTATTTTTGGAGGGTTTTTTTAAATCAGTTTTCTGTAATGATGTAAAAGTTATGATCTCTTATTTTTGTTGTCTCTGCACCATGAAAGTGTTGGAGCTGCTGTGAGCTCCATTCTGCTGCTGTGATATCCAGAAGAAAGATTTCTTGTAGGACTTGTGATGGCTAAAGCCATTCCTGATCAACCCTTGGGAGACAATCCACAAGAATTAAGTATTTCTTGGAGCAGGGTGGGCAGATTATTTGTTCAAGCAGGTTTTTTTTTTCTTATAACATTTCAACATCTACAAAAAACCCCCAAAGTGTCCTGTAGTTCAGCTCTTCTTTGCATCTGATTTCTCATCTGCTTCAAGTGTACAATACCCTGCCCAAACATTTATTTTAATGAACTTTTGATTAACTTCAGTCCAAAGCAAAACGTGTTTGTCTGTATAGTTGGAAATAATTTCATGAAAATAATGTGTTGATAGAGTTTTTTAAAGTTAAAAGCACTTGAATGTGTAAAAAGTGAGTTTTGCAGAATACTGTGGAAAATAGGCAGCCTTATTTTTTATTATAATAACTTAAGTGTTCTTCAGGTGCTTTCTGGGTATCTTAGGTCTTTAATGTAAGGAACAGTTCCACTGCTGGATTGTTTTTTGGTAAGTTATGTTCTTAAGCTAAAAGAAAAAAAATAGTTTATAAGAGCTGTGTTTGTGTGAAAGCTGTTAGCAAATGCTTATCATTAGAGTGATCTAGAATAATTGTGATTTATTTCAGTACAACTGAAGGTGAGATGGATTTTTGCAGCAACTTGCTAGATTCCAGTATTTGCTGCCCTGCTGCTATTTTTGTTACTATTTTTTGTGCTGAAGGCTTGTGATTGCATTAACAGTTATTTTAAAACCTGAAAAACCTGGCAGAGGGCTAAGTAGAAAATAATTCTGTTTTCCATGTAGATAAGCAGAGAAATACATGAATAAAAATCAGGCTGGCCTCTCCTCCATGCTTCAGAGCTTTCCCGTTGTGCCTTTGGGAACCTTGGGGAAATGAGCCACGTTATCTTCAATTTTGTAAATAATTAAAGTTCTCTGTGTAATTATTTTTAATAAAATGTATATTTCTAGATTAATTTGTGGATAATAATAGTTGAAGTTCTTAAGAGACTTTTCTCTCTCTCTCTCTCTCTCTTTTTTTTTTTTCTTGTTTTTGTCTATTTCTGGCATGGTAGAGGAGGCTCTTTCCTTCTGTGGGAAGCCATGCATTGAATGAGGGAGCTAAACAATTTTGACAGGCTTTGAACTGGTGTTAGATTGTGGTAACCCTTGAAACCCAAACATGTGTCTTCTATGTTAACTCCACCTCTGGTTTCCAGAAGTCATTTTTAAAAGAGCTTCTTTGCCACTCAGAGCATCAGAACTGGATCCTGTTTGTCCTTTGAATGAAGCGACAGGGATTAAATTACAAATGCTTTTGTGATCCTTATTTTCCCTGCCTCAAGAATGGGCTGGTGACCTTGTGATGACACTGTAGAGAATGTGTGCTTTGCTAATTGCATTTGAGCTCTGCCCCTGAAGTTTAAACCAGATGCATTTGTTCTGAAACACCAGTTCTTTTTTTTTTTGGGGGGGGGAGGGCTCTCACTGTCACATCTGGCCCTTCACTGCCTTAACTGCCATGGGGTGGTATTTCCTCTCCTTGTGTTGATGTGGTTGGCTCAGTGTAGGACAAGAAGCCCATACTGCATTTATTCTTAAGTGAAGAGAAAAAAATGACTTTCTCTGGAATGATGACAATGAGCTGTTTATTACCACAAGCTGTGCATTTTATTTTCCTTTAGTTAGAAAGCAGCGATTTGTCTGAATTTTTTGGAGTGCTTTTTAAGTGAATAATGATATAAGAGCCTTCTTACTTGAGGCTTGTAAATGTAGTTATTTATATGAGGAAAAAGCATTCAAGCATTTATGCAGGGGAGAAAGCTGGCTCTGGATGGGTGTAATTTCTCTTCCCCATCTTCTCTAAGCAAATTTGTTTTCTCTGTGCAGTGAGAGCTCAAAATGCTGCCAACTTTGGTTTAGACACTCAGGATCTCCTTCTACCATTTCCCTTGATAAAAGTGATCTGGTTCCAACCTCACCTGTTCCTCAAGGCAAACTTTGTTCCCTCCTGGCTTCAGAGGAGAGCTACAGCTTTTTCCTTTTCATTTTTAGCAGACCTGGTTACATTTTAAAGGCAGAACTGGGATTTTCTCTGGTCCGGTGATATTAGCATGCTGCTTAATTTCTGTGGGGGTTTTACCCAAAACCACCTGGGAGATGGATGAGAAGAAGAGCTGCACATTTGCCTCCCACTCTTTTGATTTCTCTTTTGATTCCTAAGGTAGCACAGTCCATGCCTGGAGCCTGGGCTAAGCCTCCTGAGTGAACCGTGCTGCATATCCTCTGTTTAGCCACCAGATGATTTCAAAATTAGTAATTCTGCCATTGGGAATTTGCAGTCATTGGTCAAATAAGTGTCCAAGCAGCTCTCCTAAAGCACTGTCAATTATTGACAGGAAACATAAAGAGAAGATGTAGAGGGTTTTCTATCAGTAAAGATGTCTCTAGGTAGGAGCCAAGAGTGACCTAATTTTTTTTTAGATACACCAGCAGGATCTGTCTGTAAACAGTTTCTAAGCAACAGCTGCCTGTCCTCTGAAAAGAATGTCACTTTTTCCCCATGACTCCTGGATTTTTTAGCCCTTCTGCCCAAAGCAGTGCCCTAGATTACAGGGAGGTTGGAGGAGTCAGTGATGATGGTTCTCCTGTTTTCCTGGTGGCAACCATGGGGAGCTCATTGGGATATATTTGAAATTAAATCATTGTTTTCTTTATTGTTGGTTTTCCAACAGCTTTGCTGTCATAGTCCAGCACTGTGAATTATTTTTGTGCAGTTCCATGAACATTCTGTAATGGTCAAAGAACCCATATTTCTACTTCCATTTAAGTCTAAGAGGTAAAAAAACCCCAGAAAAAGCCAAGCAATACATATGTGTGTGTGTGTGTATATATATATTTTTTTTTTTTTTAAATTATTATTTTTTTTTTTTTTTTAAATGATTACTTGGTTTGAAATGGTTTAATGCCAAACCTGAGTTTTCCTCACAGTATAACAGGGGAGTTGTGTGGCATCTGTCTCAAAGACTGAGGTGGTTCAGAGCAGGGAAAATGAGAGCCCTTTGTTACCAGATTTTTATTACCTGGGAGCCTGCAGTTCAAGTGAGCAGGTTTTTGATACCTGCCTGAATTAACCACTGTCAAATAATTTGCATCTAGAGTTCAGGCAGTACCAACTACCCAAGGAAGAGAGCTGACCTTTTCCATGATAATGTAGTGGTAAATAAGGAAAAAAAAAAGAAAAAAAAAAAAAAAAAAGAGAGAGAAGAGCAATCTCACTGGACATTGTTACTCCCTGTGATCAATGTTGAGCAAATGTTATTTGAAAATAGTGATAGTTTTCTTTTAGCCAAAGAGCCATATAAGATGAGATATAGAAAAAGGATTTTTAGAGGCATTTTTCTTTGATATGGTTCACTACCAGAATCTTTTATAAGAATGTTAAGCTGGGAGCTGTGGGGATCAACTAAATGGTTGAGGGTATTAGAACTTAAAATAGTCATAAATGTCAAGTTCTCTATCTTGCATCTGAGCTACCTTATCTTGCCTTAGCTGAGACTGCTGTTGAGCTGGGGAAGTACAGATCACATAGAAAACAGGTTTTGGACCAAAGGACATTGGAATGGAATATGGTCATAAACTCAGTTACTAACAGGTGGGGAAGAGTCAGCTGGAATCTGTCTCCTTTTGTATTTCAAGGAGCTCTAGAAAACCAGCCTTTAGGAAAATGTGGTAGAGTTTATTTACAGAGAAATCTTATTTTTTTTAGATTAACTTCATGCTCCCATTGTTTTTTGCAACTCTGTGAGCCAGCAGGACTCTTAAGATCTTAAGAATCATTCTCTGCAGCTCATGAGGGCAGAAATAAACTTTGAAGATTTGAGAGAAATAAGAGAAGCCTTGTCAGTCACTCCAGGGTGGTGGGACCTGCAAAGGTGATGGGTTGATTTTATTTATTTATTGTTAATTTGCTCTGTGCTACTCTTAGATTTAAGTGGTATTTCACTTCAAAAAAGTGGTATTTCACTTCAAAAAATAGTCTTACTGCTTTTACTACCTGTGCCTGTGGATGTTTGGATCAGTTAGATTTGAGTAACATGCTTGGAAATATAGCCTATGGCCTGATTTAAGGGAATTGTTGAGTTTATTTCTTTCCCAGAAGAGGTAAATTCCTAGGTCTTTGAGTGCTCTTGAAAAAGATCTCTGTACATGTCTCCTCTGTAATTGTGAGAAGCTGTCTTGTTTCTTACAGTTGTCTTTATTTCCTTTGTTTGATTTGAAATTCAGAGATTTCTCCTCTGTACACATGGGGAGTTAAAAAGTAATTGAGGTGTTTTTCTGGCCTTCATTAAGAAATAAAACAGAGTAGAAGGAATTCTGACTTAGGAAAGAGAGGTTGCATGCTGGTTTGTGCTACTGGGAAACAAAAGGCAGCTGAAAATACCTTGTATGCTTAAAAAGCTGACATTAAAAACTATTGATGAAGAAGACATATGAAATGTGAGCTGTTGAAGAACTTTTTATGGAAAGGACATTAAAAGTAAGATTTGTGATGTTCTTTCTTAGGGGCTGCTGGGGTGGCTTCCTCTCAAGAAACATAAAACCAGAAGAAAGTAAATTTTGTTTCTTTATGTTCTCAGCATTATCACCTTCTCCATTACACGTTGGCCAAGAGGAGTGTATTGTTATAAAATACAGACTAAATGTAAGCTTTTGTGGCTTTATTTCTGTTCCTTACCTAAATGAAATGGTAATTTAAGTCAATCAATATCTGGTTGATATTTCCCTTTAGATTTGGGCCAAACTTACTTGAAAATGTCTCTCTCCTAGAGTACAATTCCATGTCATTATTATTTTTCTGTTATTCTGCAAGACAGGGGTAAATCCCAATGAAAGTATGTCATTGTTCCTGGATATTCTACTGTATACTAAATACTCTTTTCTGTACAAACAGAATTCTTCCATCTTTTGCAAGCTTTGTTTATAAAAAACCCTCCCTTTTTAAAAGCAAACTATTGTAGCTCTGTGTTTCCTGCATATATTAACAAGATGTTTGAAGACTGAAGGGAGTGAACATTCAGTGACTCATCTGTTGAGAAAAAAAAAAACCTGATACATTTGTGAATGAAATCCAGCATTGTCAAGTAGAGCATGTAGTTTGTTTTTTTTGTTTGTTTGCTTGGGAGGGTTTATTTATTTTTTTTGTGTATGTGTCTCTATTTTTGCTTTTAACAGATGAGCAAGTTAGGAAAGTTGTAATAAGAGTAGTAAAGAATAAGTAAATGTCTTACACATTTGTGGATGTTGGGAACAATTGGATTTAGTAGAGCTGTAGTTATGACTAGGAATATTTGCCCTGTGTTTTTTGAATAGTTTTTCAAACTATTCAAACTCCATTTTCATTATTTAAGGAACTTTTATTCCTAAACCTGCACAAAAACATGAGGGATTTTTAAAGAAATTTGAAAGCGAGCTGAACGGTAAAAACTTGAAGCTTCCAGAGTTTTGGGTAACTTGTGTTAGAACAAGTATAGGATTTTAAGAAGTATAAAACAAGTATTTTCTTCATTAGGAATAAATTCTTCACTCTCAGGGTGCTGAGCCCCTGGTTGCCCCCAGAAGCTGTGGCTGCCCCATCCCTGACAGTGCTGAAGGTTGGATGGGGCTTGGAGCATCCTGGGCTGGGGGAGGGGTCCCTGCCCATGGCAGGGGGGTGGGAATGGATGAGCTTGAAGGTCCCTTCCAACCCAAACCATCTCATAATTCTTGAAGTTTTGGCAAGAGGGCTTCCAGATACGAACTCCAGGATTAGTTGGTAACTTCATTGTCTAATTCTTGCCTATTTTGTTAATATTTGATGTATTAATTTGGTTGAAAAGGGATGTAAGGTGACAGTTTCACTTTATTGTGGTTTTTATTTCTTTGGTTTTCGTTTTTCATAAACCCACTTCACTTTCCATTATAATCCTACATACAAACTGTCTGCATTCCATTCAGGTGCCTGTGGCAGTTTATTTACCTGATGACCTTGAAGGTTTCATTGCCATTTTCCAGTTTTTCTGAGTTCCTTTGTTCTTTTAATCTTCACAGAGATTATTTTTGTTTTCAGACACACCGATCAAAGATTCACTATCGAGATGGAAACTGTATGAAAAGAAAAACTCTTCTGTGGAAAAATTAATCTGATGTTGGCTAAATTGCTTTTTTTTTTTTTTTTTTTTTTAAGAACTGGATAGTTTGCAAACAATTCAAAGTACAACCCTGCAGTTGTGTTTCTGGATTTGAAGTCATGGAAAATACTTACAGCTGTTAAATATCTATATACCTAAATTTTATTTTATTTTATTTTCTTCTTTGTGAGCTGATATTATTCCCTTCTGTATTGCTTATCCAATTTCTTCTCAGATCTTGTAGTGGTGAAATCAGTACCCATCTGAGATACTGATGCTATGGTGCTGAAAAAAATATTTTAAGTCTTTAAAAGAAGAACCTCATGTAATAAAGTTCGATTTTTTTTTTTTTTTTTTTTTTTTTTTTTTTTTTTTTTTTTTTTTACGTTTGAGATTCCAGTTTCTTTGATATTTTTTTTTTTTTCATACTAATTTTGAGGTAGTTACTTGCAAAACTTGGTACTGCAGAAGTGAGAGCATCTCAGATTTAAGTGATCTGACCATATGGATCTGGCTGCTTCTTTTCCAGATGAATGAATTTAAGGATTCTCAGTTCAATATCTGACAATGTCTCCCTGGAACTGTACAGTCTGTATCCATGTGTGTTTATATATGGCTGCTGGTTCAGAAAGTACAGTTGTAGAGTGAGGGATATTTTAAGGATCAAGTACTGTTTTTCAGACCTCTTTATGTAAGAGATCTCAAAAAAACCTCATCTTGAAGTGCCAGTTGTTTTCTGGCACCTGGATTTTTCTACATTTTCAAGGGCACCCACTTTTTCTTACTTATTTCCCTCTGTGTGATTAGGACAAAACCCAAATAGGTTGAGTAGCTTCTGTGTGTTTTTCTGATAACTTTTTGCTGTGTCCCACTGAGGAGCAGAGATTTAGGGCTGGAAAGCCAAGTATGTGCTCTCTCCCTTTTCCCAGTGTGCTCTCACATGGCAAGTGCTGTCCTGCTTCTGCTCCAAATGGATGCAATCACAGCAGTGCCTAAACCCTGATGATTGCAGATTTCTTTGAAGTCCACGGGTGAGCTGAGCATCCTCTTAGAAAGCTGTTCAAACATCCCCTCTGCTGAGCCCCTAAGTGTAGCAGACTTCCCACTGACTCCTACCAAGTTGCACTTTTTTTCTCTGCTTAAAATTTATGTGCTCCTGGGTTCCTAAGACTGCTTTTTTTTTTTTTTTTTTTTTTTTCTTTTTTCCCTTCTCTGTGTGATTCTTTCACCTTGAGTCAATAATAGGAAATCCTGTGCAAATTGAAAAGCCTGGAGTAGCCTGGTGTCAGCAGGCAGGCACTGTGCTGGACTGTTCTTCAAGTCAGTTCTTTTCAAAGGGGAGGGATTTTGTTTGTTATAAATATCTTTTAAAAGCCCCCTGTTTTTCATGGTTTGCCTGGAGGTGTGAATAAAAACATGATCAACTCAGCATCCCTTTTCCCAGCATTACTGTTAAAAAACATATGAAGCTTTTCATTACAGTCTTTCAGTTTTCAGGGTTTTATATCACCTGCTAATTTACTTATTATAAGAACATTTCCTTGAAGGTCCATGTTGAACCAGTCAAATTTTATTTGCAGAAAAATGCTCTCTTTCCACCTGTTCAGAAGGACTTGCAGTTCCCAAAAACTTGTACTAAAAAAAATCCAGACCCTGTTGTTCAGAGAGAAGGAAATAGCAGATTAGAGTTCTCTGTATGATGAGAAAGAAATATTTTAGCTTATGGACTCAGAAATATTTTTCCAGTAGTTATTTTTTCTTTAGTTCTATCCATATGCTTAAAGACAGCAACAATTGTAGAAACATTAATTTTAAAGTTCATTGTGGAAACATTCATTTCAGAGTTCAATATATGGTGATATGTACATATATTTCTTGATTTAAAAAAAAAAATTATTTCAAGTTCTGTGTAAGTTAAATAATAAGATCTATTTAGTAATCCCTGAAAAGATTATTTTTGTTCTCTTTTTCATTATTGTCCATTTAATTATTTTACTTTCTGTGTGTGTATCCCCATAGCAAGAATTTCATCCCTAATGTATAAAATTATGGCAGTGCTTCCAGATTTAATTCCTGTTTTAAAAAATGGGGAGAGGGGGAAGCAAGAGAACTTCACCTTGCAGTTGTCATACACAGATGGTGAGGAGTGATGGTTTTCCTGGTTCTTTGAGAGGGGAGGTTGGTTTTCAGAAATTTGATTTTGAGTTTTGGACAAAGATCTCATTCCATTTGTGCCAATTACTATGTAAATACCTGGGAAAAACCAGGCTCAGTCTTTCTGTTCAAAATGAAAAAAAAAAAAAAAGCCTGGATTAGGTGGACACCAACCCATCCCAACCCAACCACCACTGAGTTTCTGTGGTGCAACCAAGGGAAGTGTTTGGAGGAGGCTGAAAGGAAGCAGTGAGGGGATATTTCTTGGAAAGTTTCTTTGCAGGTGGAAAGCACAACTTTTGGGAGGGTGCAAAGTTACCTGTTTAACAATTGAGTCACCTGTTTTGTGGAATCTTGAGAGCTGAAACCAACTTTGTGTTGCAGAAGGCTTCTTCTCAGGAATTCTGTAGCTCCAGGGCCAACTTCAGCAGCTGCTATGGATGATTCTTGTTCTGCACCACCTCCTAAACTATGCTGCAATATTTGTGCACAGCTGATCTGTGCTAAATTAACTTTCTTTATTAAAAATACTTATTTTAAACATGGATTTTATTTTTCTTGGTTTTATCTAGTTTGTTCTGCACCTGAACAAGTAATTGTGTGAGCAGAACACGGGCACAGGAATAAGTTGTGAGCAAGAGGTGGATGCTACTGAAAGCATCACTGCTGCAGAAGGAAAGGCTCCTGGAACTACAGCCCAGTGGGTGTCTGTAGCAAAGTTTTGAAAAGATTTTAAAATTAAGGTGAGTGATGGGATGCAGGAAGGTGATGTGGGTAGTGGAAGAAGTTTGAGAAAGCCCTGACTTTCCAATAAAACTATATTTGTCATTTTGTAATAGTATTTTTGTAATAGCTTCCTGAGTGTGTATGATGGAATAAGCTTGCTGGTAATAGAAAGTGAGATGCTGGGTGATGGTATCAAGAAGAGGAGAGGAAGAAGCTTAGCTGCAGGTGTATGGATGGATCAGAATGTCATAAGAATAGAATTTTATCTGAAAGTTGTAGGTGCAGCTTGGATTGGACACCATAAAAAGGAATCCAAAAATAACAGGGCAGAGAGTAATTTCTTTTTTAACTGTGGATGTGATTATTCAGACACAAGATACAGAAGCCACACTACTTCCTTCTATGTTTCTCTAGTTTCTTGGTAACTGCTTTCAAATATCAGGACAGAATGCAGTATGACAGTTCTGTTGCTTCTCCTGTGACCTTAAATCCTTTCAGTCATTGCTTTTCACACCATTCCCACTGTCTTCAAAAGCAGTCAGGTTTTTTTTTTATTTCTTGTGTTATACTTCTGCATTTTTGTTATATTGCAACAGTTTTCTTGAGTGATTCCAATCTACTAAATAACTGATTTTGTGGCTGAACTATTTTCTTTGTTGCTCATTTATCTATGCAGAGTTTGTATTTTTTTATCACTTTCCCTGTTGTTGACGTTTTCTTTTTTTTCCCCTCTTTTTAAATTCCTCTTTTCTGTAGAAAATCCAAATTTTTCTTCTACCTGTGAAATCATACCAGCATCTAAACTGATTCTCTTGAGGCAGATAGTTGAATTGATTATGGCAGGAAGACATTTGTGCTGGAAAAGCCTTGTAGCAGCAGGTAGTTAAAGTATTTGATTTATTCAATGCTCATTAGCCATGGTGAAAGGGAAGGAAAGCAGTAAAGCATCCTTTTGAGGGATTATTTGTATTGGTCACCTCTGTGTTGGTGTAAACCTTTGCCAGTTGCTCCATGTTAGAAAAGTTATGTATCCAGCTCCTAATTGTAGCCAGGAACTTGAGGAAGCACCTTTATTAGGGAAGTTCCTACAGGAGCAGGAAATCAGAACTGGCTGGGTTGGAAGGGACCTCAGAGCTCATCAAGTCCAACCCTTGCTCCACTCCCACTGCAGTTCCCAGCCCATGGCACTGAGTGCCACATCCAGGCTCTTTTGAAATATCTCCAGGGATGGAGAATCCACCCCTTCCCTGGGCAGCCCATTCCAAGGTCTGATCACCCTCTCCAGAAAGAAATTCTTTCTAATGTCCAACCTAAACCTCCCCTGGCACAACTTGAGACCTCTTGTGCCCTCTTGTCTTGCTGAGAGTTGCCTGGGAAAAGAGCCCAACCCCCCCCTGGCTCCAACCTCCTTTCAGGGAGTTGTAGAGAGTGATGAGGTCTCCCCTGAGCCTCCTCTTCTCCAGCCTCAACACCCCCAGCTCCCTCAGCCCTTCCTCACAGGACTTGTGCTGGATCCCTTCCCAGCCTCCTTGCTCTTCTCTGGACCTGCTCCAGCACCTCAATCTCCTTCCTGAGCTGAGGGGCCCAGAACTGGACACAGGACTCGAGGTGTGGCCTCACCAGATCATCCATTCTCTCTCCTCCCATTAGCACCTACAAAACAGCATCACACTTTTAAAGTTTCTTTTACACTGAGGCAAAAAATTGGGGTGTCCAGGTAGCCCAGCATCACAGTGCATGGTGTTGGTGGGTCCTGTGGGGAAAGAGCTGAGGAGGGAGGAAATTTGGGCAGAGAAAACAAGGCAAGACACCTCCTGTACCATGATGTTGCTGTGGCAGCACTGCCATGTGCAAATGGGCTGGGCTGAACTGGTTCTTGCTGAGTTTTTGTGTAGAAAATTCAAGCTACTAACTGAAATTTAAAAAAAAAAAAAAAAAAAAAAAAGGTATTTAAGTTTTAGAGCTCTATTAAAATTTCTAAGCAGCATATGAAGTTCTGCTTCAAAAAAAGAAATGGCTTCAAATGTTTTTTTTTGGTTTGGGCTACAGTAGGTTTTTGAAACTTTTTTGAATTTGTGTTAGATGTTGCTACTCTACTGTGGGTAATGGAGATCAGAAATCTGAGTGATGTCACAAATAGCTTTTTTTTTTTAAGAGAAACTGACAGTCACATGTAAGGGATATTACCTTCTTCTTCCTAAAACATGAAAAATTTCAAAGTATGTGTTTTCAAGATTGATTCCCCTTAATCCACTCGTTTTCTGTGTATAATTATGATCATACCACTGCCAGCTTCATTTCAGTAATTATCAGTATTAAAATGAAAAGCCTTGATTTTTCTGTCAGGCATTTTAACCAATTTCTCCTCTGGCAGCTTTCACTTGCTTCATTTGGTCTCTTCATTGAAAAGATGGTCAGTTCTGTAGAATATGGAGTTTATAGAGACATTGTGGTTTTCATACACTAAAGAAAAATTAGTCATCACTTTTTCAGTTTTGATTATTCCTTTTCTGTTCCAGAGTTTCAGACATGGATTTTTTTTTTTAAATTGAACTCAGTTTCAATACTGCAACTTCTTGACTTCTGAGTGAAATTGCTGTAGCAATACTTTAATAAAGCTAAACCAAATGAAAAAATAAAATCTGAAAACTTGTGTTCCATAAAGATCAGAATGAGAAGTAAAAGAATAGCTCATAGGAACTGGTTTTGGTCTTCATGCAGGTCAGGCAGCTCCAGCAATGTTAAGATTCTTTGTGTAGAGTTACACCTTCTGAGGTCAGGGAAAAAGCAGGAAAAAAACTGTATTTAGGCTGTTATGCCCTTGCTGTAGCTCTTAGGACACAATTTCCCTGCTTTATGTTGCTGTTTGGTTTGTGGTTGTTGCAGGCTGGGTTTAGATGCTCTGGAGCACAACCTGGCACTGGATAAGTTCCTGCTCCAGAAATATAATTTTTTTTCCAAGATAACTTGTGGTTCCAGGTGTCTGTCACTCCTGCCATGTAGAGGTGTAGCTTTGAGACCTCTTTTATTAAAAAGAGGTAGAAAATGGGGGAGAGGATTTGGAGACATTTACCTTTTAGTTTAGTAAAAGATGCCAAGTTTACCATCCTTAATCCAGTCAGTGAAAGAGCTTGAAGAGTGAAAGGCTGAGAGTTGGTAGAATCTTTTTTCTTTCTTTTTTTTCTTTCTTTTTTTTCTTTCTTTTTTTTTCTTTCTTTTTTTTTCTTTCTTTTTTTTTTTCTTTCTTTTTTTTTCTTTCTTTTTTTTTTCCTTTTTTTTTTTTTTTTTTTTTTTTTTTTTGAAGCAAAGTTAGAGATTAAATTTGCACCTCCTGGGAAGTTCAGTTTTCAGGTCTGAGAATATTTCTTACACCCTGACTGAATCTACTGGCCTGTGAAAAACCTGCCCAAGGGACATCTTCCCTCCCCCCCAACATTTTTGGACATATGGATTTTTCTGCCTTTGGAGTTATTGAATTTCTTGTTATTGGAAGGGAGATTGATAGCTCTCTCTCTCCTTCCCCAGGTTCTGCTCTAGGAATTCACTGGATCATTCCTAAAAATCTTTCTCCTTCTCACTCTCTGAAACAAGGATGCAAAGCAGCAACAATCAGCAAGAGGCAAAGAGTTAATGTCAGTGGCTAAACTCAAGTTTGTAAGGACCTGAAATTAGAGGCTGGCTGGGAGAGATTTTATTCCACCTTTGCTTTGAAGGTGCTATGAGAAAGTTCCTCAACAGCTTACTTTGAGTTTATCTCAAGTATGGTTTCCAAGAAGTCGTGTTACACTTAAACTTATTTAAATCCAGAATGTCTTCAAATGGTTGCTTCAAAAATACATTTACAGTGCTGGAAAACATTTTATTTAAACAAAAGTCCTAAACCAGGAGTCTGTGTGTGCCTCTTGCAATCACAAATGCTGTGTCCAAATTTCTTTTCCACAGTTTCTAAATGAAAATCAGTATGGAAAGAGATCAGACATCTCCAGTTCTGCAGTTTCCTTGTCTTTATTTGTCTTAAAGAATTGTGATATAAAAGAAAAATGATTTGAAGCTTGTTCCATTTTTCTCATCAGTTACTTTTCTAAGAAGCAGATCTTCTTGATCAGTGGCCTTCAAAAACATTTGATTTACATTTCAATACAATGCCTCCTCATAAAAACAAAGCCAGGAAGCTCCACAATATTCACATTTAAACACTATTTTCTGCCAATCATTATAAAAAGAATTTATGCTAAACATAGCTATGCAAAATACTACCATTAAAAATGAAATCAGAAGTCAGAACTTGACAGACTGACCCAATGTTGTTATCTTTTTTATTTCCTTTGTGGTCTTTCTCTTTGGCTGTCTGCTTGTGAGCTTTTTAAATTCTACTGGTGAATTTTTTAATAATTTACATGTAAAGAGTGCTAGATAATTGATAGCCTCAATTTTTTTTGGACTTGCCTGGTATTGTTTTTTTGAACTTTTGAATGGAAACTTGAATTGAAATTCAGAAAATTGGTATTTAAGTGACTCAGTTTAATGAAGTATATATTCAGGAGGAATGCATTATTTTTATTGTCATTAGTTCTGCATAACATGTTATAATTATGAGTGATTTTATTTAATTTTTAGTGTGTTTATGTTTAATATATCCTTTCAATTTTAGAAATTACAGATTCCAAGTAGATCTCAGGTTATTAACACCATTTTATTATTTTCAGCTGGAACTTCAGTTTTGGCCTTTAACTCCTGTGGAAAGAGTAAAGGGCAGTTTTAAGCTTTCCCTCTCTGTCTGCTGTGCATGGGAGGATAGACTTAAAATTTGTATTGTATTTAGGGCAAAAACCCTTAAAAAGTATGATTTTGAAAAGTACTCCTGGGTAAAATAAGGAAATAAAAATCTTTTTCAGTAAATATTCTTCTGAATCTACCCTTCTTCCTGCCACTCTTTGATTTCAGTAATCTGAAAGCTTTCTGTCCTTTTACCAAACTATTGATTGACTTTTTAGAATGAAGTGTTCTCTTCCTTTCTCCAGCCAAGTTGCACAAGACAGTCATTATAAACCCTCTGAAAGCAAAATTTTAGTTTTCAAAGACATGCAATTAAAAAAAAAAAAAAGGTTTTTATCCTCAGCTTCATTATAAATTGATGAACTTGCAAATTTTAATTAGTTTTGCTCATTAGTTTTCATCTTAGTGAGCTCGAGGTGCATTGTATTGATCAGAAGTTCTAAAAGTGGTGTAATGAAGAACCAAAAGTACTTTCTGACAACACAAACTGGTGTTGATCTCTGCTTCAAAATACAAGAGATTCTTGTTAATCTGCTCAGATGGATGAAATCTCTGAGATTTCATAATTTGTGGTACTGAATAGGTATGAAGGGCATTGAGTGACACATCATATCTTGCCAAGTTTAATTTTTGAGGCTCAATTTGCTTTAATACTGAGAGGTTGGTAATAACTGTTCCATTTTATATTATTTTAAATACATTTTCTTAAATATTCTCATTTAAATGAGTTTATTTTGGAATGTGATGCATATTGTCACCTCTGTTTATTATGAACCTAAAAATTTTGAGATTAAGATTATACTGAAGTTTTTTTCTGATAATGACACAATCAGAATCTGTTCTGAGGTGTTTGAGGCTGGCTTTTTTTTTAATAATTAATTATATTTCTTTCCAAGAATGACTGTACACTATGTACTACACTGGCATTAACATGTTGCTGTCAAAGAGCAGAAGGATAGTTTATGAATCCCAAAAGGATTTGCAAAACTACTGCATAAATAAATAAAATTTAATAATTTATCTTTTGAAAAAATTTTTCAACTTTTGTACTCAGTCTAAATACAGAGCCAGGTTCCTTAATGAGAAGCTTTGCTACCATGTGCTTTTTATTTTGCTATGGAAAATACTTAAATGTGAAAGTATGTTTAAATTCTCTTGCATTTTTCTGTGATGTCACAAGATAGTCCATGTACTAAAGCAAATTCTTGCTTAAAATATCTTCAGAATCCCCTTAGAGCTTTGGAAATGCTAAACTTTGGAAGGTTAACGTCTTGTTTTCTCTACATTCTTGTTTTCTCTACATTCTTGTTTTCTCTACATTCTTGTTTTCTCTACATTCTTGTTTTCTCTACATTCTTGTTTTCTCTACATTCTTCTGGGTGAAGTTTAGTTTTTAATTATATGTTAATATAAATCTCTTAATGTCAAATACTATTATGTCTACTTGGTCATAGATAAAGAAAAACATCTTGATAAGAGAAAGTATTATTCAAAATACATAAAATTTTATATACAAATTCCTGAATGGTGTTCCTTGGAATAGTTGCTATGGAAATTATTTTTTTGCTCTTTTTTTTTTTTTTTTTTTTTTTTTTTTTTATTTCCTGTGTACAACGAGGCATTTAAAAAACAGAAGAAATTATAGAGAAAGTTTGAAAACCAGAAGTAAACCCTTTAGTGGGAGTATTCAGAATAATCACTGAATTCAAGGTTACCTAGAACTGTCCTGTTCCTTTTTGCTTTATCCATTCTGTTCACAGACCAACTGTAAATTTCAGTGGTATTGGCATAGTAGGTTCTATATTTTATATTTTATTTATATTTTTTAATATTTTATATTAGATATTAGGTTTATAGCCAATGTTTTTATATTTGCTTCTTCAAAGCCAGGAAAAATAGAAGTTGTACTGACCCAAACCAAGGAGTAGGTTTGAGGTCCAGGTTTCCCCTCAAGCTCAGTAGTGCAGCAGTTCCTTCCCTGGCCCTGAAAATGAAGAGATAAAAGTCAAGTGTCCTCAGTTGATTTCCTTGCAAACAGCTTGTTTCTTTCCTTGCATTAGATCTGAAAACTTTTAAGAGCTTTCCTAGACCAAAGTTAGTAAACAAAGATCTGACACTGTAATTTAACAGTGATTATTGTTCATTTTGCTGCTTCTCCAACGTGGGATGCTGTAACTAGGGAGAAATTTCTAATTTCCATCTACAGTGACTTCTATCTACAAATAGGCTGGCTTGAAACCACCTTCTGGCAAAAGGTCACCAGGGCCAGGCAATAATTCTTCTTGCCTGAAAAGCTTTGGCACCATTGAGCTGAAGGTTCATAGAGAAGAGGAGCTGTTTTCATGGGCACAGTCACTGCCACTATTAAATCAGCACAATTTAGTGAATTGCATCACTAGCATCCCAACCTTCTCTTTCTGTAGACAACCAGGTTCATTGGTGTCATCTGTAGGATGGATACTTGATGAGACATGGTCCCAGAAGGATTTTATAATTAACTGCTACTTACTGGGAGGTGATACCCGTGACTGGCATTAGTGGTATAATTCAAAGTTATGTGTTAGTGTAGAGGTTCTGCAATGAAATAAATGTTCCTGAAAGGTCAAATTGAATGTATGCAGTCAGGTCTGGCTCTGTTCCCAGATTTTATGAATGAAAACATAATATTGGGCTTGTAAAATCATATCCTTTCTCTTTCAGTGGAAAGTAGCCCTGTTAACATACTTCCTTTAGAATTTGTAACTGCCTGTGTAATCTGGTGTGAAAAATGAGATGCTTTGCTGTTTCCTTGAGTGCAAGGTTGTCTTCTGTGTGGTCCTTATTTCAGCTGATTGCTTCCTTTGTGTTTCCCAGGGAATGCCATTAAAACATTTTGGCATGACTTAGTATGTGGGTATCCATGTCTGATACCAAAATTCCTTCCATCAAAAGCCTTGCTGGGATCTCTCCTTGATACCTACCTGAGGCTTCCATACTTAGCAAAGGAGAGCAAAAAACCCAGCAGGTCTGTTGGGAAAAATTAAGGTGTTTTGCTGCAGTACAAGCAAATGATTGTAGTTTCTGCAGGAGATACAGAACATAAGGCAAGGCTTCAGTGGTTTGTAATACTAGAGTCCTAAGTGAAATATAGATATATATTACCTTGGTTTGTTCTGCTTATTATTTTATGAAGCTTAGCTTTTCTTCCTCCCCTAAGACCTTCATGGAATATCTCAAAAATTGTAATGTGGCTGTCAGTGGGAAGTTAGCTTTTCATTTAGCTTTGCTAGAGTTGCTGGCATGTTGTAACTACTTTTCCCTTCCCATTACACCTTCTAAAGCAAATAGTTGTTAGAGAATCTGACTCTATATTTTATTTATAAGCTGGTTTTGAGCATTTTGTCATGTACAAACTGAATCTCACATGAAGTCAATACCCAGGCTATAAAAGAAAAGTAACTACCTACAAAACCAAGCTGTGGTACCAGTGTGAAGACAGGCATGTCTTCTGGACCCCAAGGGTTCCACCATGGCTTGTGGAGTCATTTATCAACTATAATTCCTTATTTTCTTGATAAAGATGAAACTGTTAAGGTAGTACATCTGTCTGAATGATGACATTTTCAAATACTCTTTGTAGGTTCTCTTGTTACATGCTCCTTCACATTGATGAGGTGGAAATGTGACAGTAAGCCAGAACACATTTCAAGCTGAGTTTCAAGGGGTAAGATGTAATCCCCAGCTGGCAGGTGGCTCTCCTCATTTTCTGGATGGGAAGTGGTGACACATGTTTGATCTGAAAATGGTAAAAATTGTCCTAACCTGGGAGTGTGTTTGGGCAAAAATATTCATCCAACAAGGTGAGCTGGGCACACAGGCAGTGCTCGTGTTCCTGAACAAAGTTGGGACCATCTTGTTTTGCTGGACTGGAATGTAAACCATGCTGTAACTTCAATATTGTAACTTCAGTATTATAGTGCCACTGCTTTCAGGGGGGTTGGAACTCAGTGTTCTCTGATGCCCCTTCCAACTCAAACCATTCTATGATTTGCACAAAGGAACAAAGTTGGTTTCTTCCTTTCCCCTTCAGCCAGGTTCTTTCTGAAGTATGTTTTTGCTTAGGAGTTCAATAAATGGAGATTTTGGTGATCTGACATTATGAGAATGTTGTGTCTTTTGCTTTGTTTTAGTGAAACTGGAAGTGCTTTTCAGCCTTATCTGGAAATCCTAGCCAGTGCTCTCAGAATCATGAGTTTTAGTATTGTGTTGATCAGAAATAATGTTTTCTGTGAAACAGCATTCTTGGGCCCTTCAATTACTGTAGGTGAGCCTAGGACAAACTGTAGATTTTTCTGCTGAAGAAATGAAGAACTTGGTGGTGGAAGGGATGGCAATTTAAATACTTGGTTAAATATCAGGGAGCATGTAGCTCTTCAGAGAAATTAAGTCCTCCAAAACATAAGCTGTTGTCTGGAGGAGGATATGCAGATCAGAAGATGTGCAAGTATTGGATTTAAAGGTAATTAGTATAAACTGATGATCTAACATTGCTAATAATGGGAATTTATGTATATAATGGCATATGGGAAAACCTAATTAACCACTCATACCTAATAGTGCATAATAGGAAGTGGGAACTTAGAGACAAATGCAGAGAGGACTCATCAGACTCTTGGAAACAGGAGCCAGGATTCAGATTTCTTTGGGATTCAGGCTTCTGGATAGTTAGATGCCTCAGTGTTCTGTTGGCTCAGCAATGTGTGGAGTTAAGCTTTCTGTGTCCTATATGAAAAAAAGTCCTATGTGACAAATGGCATTTCAGCTTGGATTGTGTGGCTTGGCAAGTCTGGGTGAGTCAGATCTCTGTGAGAGGTGAGGTTGGAAATGGGCTGGGGCTGGAAAACCAGGAGGCACTGGAAAGCTGAAGGTGGATGGTGGGCAAGGCAGGTAATGCACGTAGCATCCCACAGCAGCAGCACTTTGTTGGAGTGGAAATTGCTTTGAAACTTTGCTTTCCCTCAGCCAGAGGGAATTTCTGATTTTGGATGCAAAAATCAAGTCGTGAGTGGAAAGATTCCTGTAAAATTTTCCAGCTGTGATGTGTAATTTAATATTGAAACACTTCAGATATTGCCATGTTTGAGGAGAAGGAGTTGGTGTGTAAGTGCTTGGTAAATAAGTTGGTGCTTCTTGTGTGACAATGAGAGGCTCAAAAATACTCAGCTGTCTCTTATAGTATAAAGTTGGCTTTGTAGAATTTTGTCTTCCTAATAAAACTTAATTACCTGTGTATTATGTTCTTCTGTGGTGAGTGTGGAGATTAAGAGTAATTTGTCAGATTGATCTTTTTAATTTTAGTAACAACTATGCATGCTTTTCTTTTTTCCTAGAAGGAATAACTTTAACTTCCTAGGTTAATGTGAAATACACCTACCTTTTTCTTTGCTTGTTTTAAATTTTGGGGGTAACATAGGTTGTGAGTACAAATAAAGAGAAAGAGGAAAGAAATCCTTAAAGAGCAACAGTCTATCAGTTCTGGAAATATATTCCCGTGTTATCTCACAATAAGGTAAATTATTTATTTACTATGTAACTAGTTCTTGCATTTTTTATAGCTGTAACTTCTTAACCTTTAGTTTACAACAGCAATAGTGAAATATACCTCAATCTTTTGAGACATTTTATTTTATGATAGGAATTTGGAGCTAGGCAGTTGATAAGGATGGGATATGAAAAGGAAGAATCATTGCCATAGGGAACTAAAGAGACAGAGGAGACAACTGATGTGATTCAAGCAGGACAGTGTAAAAGGATGCTGCAGAGAGCAAGGTCAGATATGTACAAAGGTTGCTCAGAAAATGTTACATTTAAATTAATCAAGTTTATCTTGATAGAACTAGAAGCAGTTGGATCCTTACAGGGAATGGCTTTTATCTGGCCAGGACAAGCTGAGCTACTTTTCATTCCTCTGTTACTTGTTGGTAAAATGAAACAGTTAATCTTAGGGCATTTTAAGAGAATGGGAACAGGGATGCTGGGTAGATAAGTCTGAATGAAAATAAGACCCAGCAGTGGTGATTAGGACATTGATTGTACCAAGAACATTTAAGAAATTGTCATTCATTCCCTCCTAGGCACTTGTCTCTAATGACAGGATCAAAATTCCCCCAAATAATCTCTTTTGACTCCGTGCTTTCTTCTCTGCTGTGAGTACTGTGTTGCAAACAAAATTGGTAGCATCAAAAATATTAATGAAAAGAGAGAAATCTGTGGCTCTCGATCTGAAGGGAATAGTGTAGGAATTGGAATAAAAGTGACAATGGATGCTGAAGGTCTGTTCCCTTTAGATCATCATATTCTCAGAGGGAATGCTCCTTTTGTCCTGAGATGAGGACAGATGAGAGGAAAGATGAGGACATGTCATAAATAATGCCAACATTTCCTTACAAGTGCTATCAAGATGTCTGATAATGTGAGATATTTGCCATAGTGGTGTTATTTCAGCTTCTTGAGCTCAGGCTGTGTCTGATATTTCAGTGGCAATAGAAATAAATAGTTAGGCTTTTCCCCTTTGTGGTTTTGACTTTTTATTATTCTTTTTGGTAGGAAAAAGAATGATTAGGTTGAAATCCTACCTTACTCAATTTAAAGAATGTACATGTATGTATTTCTGTGATAGTCTTGGCAAAAGAAAGGTTTTTCTACAAAAAACCTCTGGCCCATAGATCTTACTTCCAGTAGTTTAATTTCTAGCAAACACTACCTTGAATTACCCCATGCAGATGTAGATTTTAAACCTGTCTTGCAAGCAAAATTTGCTATGCAGAGGTTTGCTAAATGTTAGATTTTTAGGATTAGCATTTTGTACAATTCAGCAGATGCTGTGTGTGTATATTATGCATGTAATTACTGTATCACTTAATGGCTTGAGTTCTGCATATGTTAACAGGCTAGATTAATTTATAGGTTTGATTAAATGTGCTCTTTATTCTGATGCATAGCTAAGAATTATCTTCAGTTAATATTTTAATTTACTTTGTTTACTTGCAATAAACTAGTGAAACTGTGTACAACTGATTGTTCTTTACTCTCTAAATTGCACCAGTGGTTGACAATACTTGCAAAAAAGTTTCCTTATTGTGCCAGATGTGGTGATATTCCCAAATTCCTGCCTAGCTCAAAGGTATGGAATAGTTCATATTCACAGTGAAATTCTAGGGGAAGCTGAAGATGTGATGCTCATGGAACCACGTAAAGAATGAAATGAGCTAAGAGCCAGTAAATGTCTGATGCTCTTGGAAAGTTTTACTGTCACAGATGCTGTCATTAAACTTAAGGCAGAGATAAAAAAAGAGATAAATTAAAAGTTAGGGATGGGAGGATTTCTTTTGTTACAGTTTTTCCTGACATTTATACTGCAATCCTTTTTGTAACAAATCTGGACTTCATCAGTTCCCTGGGCACTGCCCAAGCTTTTTTTTCTTAGTAGCAGTTAAACATATGAGCACTTTGAAAGAAAAATAGAAACAGGAAGGCTGAGGATAACTTGACAGGTTTTCATAATATGACCTCATAGATTATTAGTTTTTCCCCCACTGTGAGAGTTATAGAATTTTTTGTTTTTTGTTTTTTGTTTTTTTGTTTTTTGTTTTTTGTTTTTTGTTTTTTGTTTTTTGTTTTTTGTTTTTTGTTTTTTGTTTTTTGTTTTTTGTTTTTTGTTTTTTGTTTTTTGTTTTTTGTTTTTTGTTTTTTGTTTTTTGTTTTTTGTTTTTTGTTTTTTGTTTTTTGTTTTTTGTTTTTTGTTTTTTGTTTTTTGTTTTTGTTTTTTGTTTTTTGTTTTTTGTTTTTTGTTTTTTGTTTTTGTTTTTTGTTTTTTGTTTTTTGTTTTTTGTTTTTTTTGTTTGTTTTTGTTTGTTTGTTTTTGTTTGTTTGTTTGTTTTGTTTTTTTTTGTTTTTTTTTTGTTTTTTTTTTGTGGTTTGTTTTCTTTCATGCTGGAAAAATTAGGATAGGATGAGTTTAGTGGTATGTTTTTGGTTATAGTGTATTTTTTATGGTGGAAGTTTTTAGAGTTCTTGTAGGAAAAAATTGGATATACTTTTGAAAGAGTTAAAAACAATCTGGGGGTAGTAATTTGGTAATAGTTTTGTATCTGGAGAAAAGCCATGTGTTTTACACTAACATCATAGCAGATGGTAAAGAAAAGACAACCACAAGAGTCATCTAAAAATGAAGTGGGATGTTTGCTGCTAAGGTATCTTTTTGATTTGTCAGATTATGTTGTTTTTGGATATTCCAATGGGATACTTCTTGGTCTGTGACACACGGGGGAGAAAAAAAAGTTTCAAAAGTGAAGTATTTCCTTAGTAATATCTTGTTTCAGAAGAGCTGGCCTTTATGACATTAAAAAAAATAATTAATTGCTGGAGTGAATATTTGAATTCCTTTCTGTGATCTAAGGAAGTAATTAAATGCTGTTAAATAGAATGCTATTTCTTCAATTTTGAACTTTGAATTTTCTCATTAACTTAAGATATTTCTCATATCTTACCATTAAGTAATTGTGCAAGATCACCATAGATTAAAAGCAATAGAGAGAGGATTTAAACCTGTAGTTCTTTTTTTGAGAACCTGTGAACTGTTGAGGGTCCTCTAGAAGCTGGGACTATAGGAAGGAAGAAGTACCACAAATAATGTAAATTTTTAATTGAATGTGACATTTTATTGTCAGATTAAAATGTTAGTGAGGAGCTGATCAACCTGAAATGGATTAACATGGGTTTTGTTACTGAAAGGAGGCAGAGGGGAGAGGGAAGGGCACATGGATCACCCCTATGGACAAAGCAAAGAGAAGGCTCCTTGTCTTGACCAGTGAATAAGTCACGGACACCTCTACATGATGGATGGATTTGTCTTTGGGGTGTTTTCTTTCTCTTTTGGCACCAGCAGCCCAGTGGGTGTTACCTGAGCCTCCCTACTGACTTCTAGTGGTGGGAGAGGCATTGAAAGCAGAACCAGTGTAGTGTGTGTGACTTCACCACTCCAAGTGTCAGCACCAGTTCAACACTTGAGTTATTCTCGGTGCGCGTCATTCTGGGTACTGACTCCTCACTTCCAGGAACATTGTAGATCTCTGATATGAAGTCATTTTCTTGAGTGCCTGTGCTCTGAGTGATTCCTTTGTGAGCCTCTTTTAGCAAATGAGGCTGCTCAGGCTTGAAAGGCAAATTGGAGCTGTCATCTCTGGCTTTACCCTCACTATCTACTGGGTTACTCCACTCCTGCTCTGCCTTGTCAGGGCAGAGCAATTCCTGCTCCAACAGCTTGGGACGGGGTGCCCTTGGTGCTCTGGCACACAAGAGTGGGAAAGGGATTTTTTTCACTCCAAAAACTCGGCCCAATCTTTTACTCCCTTGAGGTTTCCTGGAGATTGTCTGTCTCCAAGTGGTTTGTCTGTCTCTTTTTGCAGTGTGGTACAAAGTGGGTCAGTTAGGGCTGCATCTGATGGGGAGATTCCTCAGAGCATAAGGGTAGAGAAAGTGCTCAGTGACAATCTGTCAGGTTTGCTTTGGGTTTCTTATATTTTTATTATTTATTCACTTATTTATTTATTTTAGTGATTGTGTTAATTTATGAGCTGATGTAAACTCCTAACATCTGCCACACCCCATGACAAAGAGTTCCAAAACATTTTTAAAGTCATGTAGGTTTTTATTTGACTCTTTCTTTTTTGTTTTTTTTCATTGAGCAAGACAAAAATGAAAGATTGCTTCATTTTTATCCATGGTACATCAGGTTTTCTTGGGTGCATTGTATGCTCCCTCAGTTTTTAGTTCTGCATAATAAGGGTTTTTAATCTATTTAGTTTTTCCTTGAAGTCCTTGGTCGTCCTTGTTGCCACTGTGTAATCTCTCAGCTCTGCAATATTATTTGTAGAAAAGTGATGGCCAAAGAGTATTCATTATGTGAATTTCTAATGGCATAATGATGTTTTCTGTTTTGTTCTCTTCTCCTTTCAGGATAATTCCTCACTTTATTTTTGGTTGCTACTCTGTGTTAAGCTGGCATTTACATAAAGCTATTATAATTCAGAGATTGTATTCCTGGGTATTAATAACCAATTCCAGAGTCCATCATTTCATGTGTAATAAGGATCCTGGTCCTTTTTCCTCTTTTTATCACTTTACGTTTATCAAAGTTAAATTTCCCCTATCTTTTTTTATAGCCATTTTAAGAACTTAAGAGCAATTCTGCTTCAAAGTATTTGTTTGGTTGGAAGGAAAGAAAAAGGAAGAAACAGCTAAATGATCAGATTGTGTGGGCTGGCATTTTCCATGTCAGTAGATGTTGTATTCTGTCCTGAAATCAGTTAATTTATGGTCAGTAAGTTTCTCAGAAACAAGAGGGGGAGGACATAAAAGTAAAAGAGAATATTAAAAGCTGGGCCATCTATAGCTTGTTGAAATTGTAAGAGGGTGGTGGATAAGGGAGGCAGTAGGAGACACAAAAGCTGTAGGATTACCAGAAACCTAATGTCTTAATGAATAGACAGCTAAGATGTCTTATAATTATGTTGGATATGGACTTTTTCAGGATACTGAAGCCCTGGTAAAATGTTATGCTTCCCAACAAGCCTCACAAAGTGCTTAGAGCTAAGAGGAAGGCCAAAGAAAAGCTCTGCCATGGAAGGAAAAAGTAGAAATGAGATACAATTGTTCACTAATCCCTTTCATTTTGATTCTGTCTTTCTGATTTTTCTTTATTATAGTGGCCAAGCTGTGTGCTAATAAAATCTTGCTTTACTAATTCAAAGCCCTTGTATTTTGGGTTTGCTTAATTGAAAGAAAAGTTACAAGTAGATCCAGCTCAAAGTAGTGGTTGATGGAGGACCCAATTACAGTCATGGTGATGAATCTCTGGATGTCTCCCAATCTGTTGGAAATTGCAGCTGTAGTCTAGACTGGCCCCTAATTTTATTGAAAATGTCTTGTGTTCTCTTGTAGTCACATCATAGATAGCAGCAGCTGATTTTAAAAAAGGGTTTTTCTACAGATTTCTACAACAGTGACTGCAGAATTTCTAGCTAGTATAGGTTAACATATCTGTATGGATGCCAACTGACTGAAAAAACTAGAAAGCTGTTGATTTGGTTTGCTGCTTTATTTTTTGAAGTATTTTTTCCCCCATAATTCAGGTGTTGCATTAAGCAACACCACTCTGGCAAAAATATTGGGGTTTTTTTAAAAATACAATTTTGGGGCCATTGAAAAGCCCCAGTATTCTTTAAGAGCCACTTGCATTCTGCAGGTGTTACAGGTGTTGTTGGCTTGGACTCCAAATTAATGCTATGAGGACAACACAATTACATCTCAGACAAAAAGGAATGAATAAGTCATGAACTGTGTGAATAGGGAAATCCCAGCAATCTCTTTTGTCCTTGGGGTGGTTGTTTCCTTCTTCCTACAGCTCCTTCATGGATGAGGTGAGGACAAAATGTTCATCTATGAGGCAATATTAAATCCATGCTGCAAACCAGAGTACTGATAAAATTGGATCAGGAATGAACAGCCCATGATCAGGGGGATGTTGGACACTTTCCATTCTTGTGCAACGAAAAAAAACAAGGATGACACCTCTGGCTATGAAATTATCTTCTTAGTTTTCTTTAATTCTCCTGTGAGGACCCTGGTGAAACCCAAGAGCATTCATACATCATTGTGAGGGCTGGCAACATGCACTGATGTTGGAGACATGGATGTGAGCCAAACAAAAAGATATAAAGGAGGAAACTTGAAAATAGTGTTATGGTTAGGAAATGACTCCAATGATAGTAACTTTTTATGCTGCTGCTCTTTATGTGTAACATGAATAACAGCTGTCACTAAGTTATTATCTTGCCATATCTGGCTTCTGTAAGCTGGGGAAACATTGCTTAAAACAAAGCCCAGCATGTTCATTGCTCACATCAGTAAATTTTCTGTATTTTGTTTGTAGTTTTGAAGAAATAGTGGATTGTACCACTCAGTGCCAGTGGTTTTCCAGCCATATGAATTATGTTACCATGGAACATAAAACTGGAGATGTCAGTGGCCTGTCTGACCTGTAACTGGCACATTTGTAATTAGCAGGAACTCTGAGATGTATATACTGCTTATCTTAATGGAAAGCAGGGTTGTAGATTGTATACAGTATTCACTGCTGCAGTTCAAGGGTCCTGGAATTCAGCTTGATAAAAGCTGAATTTAGTTATTGCTGGGGTGTGTGAACAGACTTCTCTGGAACCCTGGTTATTTGTTGGGTACTATAAAATATTCTTCCAAGTGTTTACGTGGCTGCACAGAATTTTCTGAAATGAAGCCAGCTCCCATTATTTGCTTTTGTTTTGTTGAGTATTTGGATGTCTTGTGCTGCATGTGGGGTTAAGTAGCAAGATTCAAAAGGTGCAGTGCAGTAATAGTTTTATGTTTTGATGGAACCAAGCATCCATAAACATCTACAGAAGATGAGGCAGTGTGTTTTCATACACTGACAGCATGTGCTGGAAGGAAAAGATGTGATTCACCTACACAACATTCCTCATATCCTTAATAAATCAATACTCTCTATAACACCTTGTCCCTCTGAGGCAGGGAAGTTTAGCATCTAAAGTAATCAGTGATGGAAAATCCACTTCAAGTCCTTGCAAATTGTTCCCCGTAAATTTTTTACCTGTTTAAAAATATTTTAAAAGCCATTTATTTCTATTTAGAACGTCTAAATTTCAGCTTTCACTCACTGGGTTTTAGTATACATTAGCCTGGACTGAGGAGTCTGTTACTCTTTTTTAATTTTTTTTTTAATTTTATTTTTCTCTTGTTTTCTTTTCTATTCTTTTCTTTTCTTATTTATTTTTTATATTTTTTATTTTATATTTTATTTTATATTTTATTTTATTTTATATTTTATTTTATTTTATATTTTATTTTATTTTATATTTTATTTTATTTTATATTTTATTTTATTTTATATTTTATTTTATTTTATATTTTATATTTTATATTTTATATTTTATATTTTATATTTTATATTTTATTTTATTTTATATTTTATTTTATATTTTTTATTTTATTTTATTTTATTTTATTTTATTTTTTTATTTTATTTTTTATTTTATTTTTTTATTTTATTTTTTTATTTTATTTTTTTATTTTATTTTTTTATTTTTTTATTTTATTTTATTTTATTTTTTTATTTTATTTTATTTTTTTATTTTATTTTATTTTTTTAATTTTATTTTATTTTTTTAATTTTATTTTGTTTTTTTAATTTTATTTTATTTTATTTTATTTTTTTTTATTTTTTTTTATTTTATTTCTATAATCTCTGAAGTTCTCTGGTCTCTCTCTTTACATTACATTTTTCCAAAGCTGTGTGTAGATTTTGGGACAAAAAGCTACGTTATTTTTCTTTCCTTTCTTAAAATTATTTTCATTAGGCATGTGATCTGCACTGGTCCAACTTTGATGTCATCTGTATGTGTGTTCTCTGATTTTCTGCTTCACTTCTTTTTGAATCAAGGACTATTCTGAGTAGGAAACAGATTTTATCAGCTTTCATTATATGAATTAATTTGAGGATATAATAGTGATTTGATTCCTATCCACATTGTCTTACAGTAGTTCTGAACTAACAAAACTACAGCAAATCCTGCAAACACAGCTGGGCAAGGTTAGAAATTTTTATATCATCATGGGATAGCTATCTCTGCACATGAATAGCATCAGGACAAGTTCCAGTAATAAGTGGAATTAAGCAAGTTAGTTCATGGTCTTAAAAGTTGTTTCCATCACTCTGAATTTCTGATTTGCTCTTTTTTTTTTTTTTTATCAGTGGAACAGTGATAAATAGAATCATAGAATCATAGAATCATAGAATCCTAGAGGTTGGAAGGGACCTGGAAAGATCATCTAGTCCAACCCCCCCTGCCAGAGCAGGGCCCCCTAGAGTACATCCCCTAGGAACGTGTCCAGGTGGGTTTTGAATGTCTCCAGTGAAGGAGACTCCACAACCCCCCTGGGCAGCCTGTTCCAGGGCTCTGTCACCCTTACAGTAAAAAAATTTTTTCTGATATTCAACTTGAACCTCCTATGCTCCAATTTACACCCATTACCCCTTGTCCTATCACTGGTCACCACTGAGAAAAGCCTAACTCCATCTCCCTGACACTCACCCCTTACATATTTGAAAACATTGATGAGGTCACCCCTCAGTCTCCTTTTCTCCAAACTAAAGAGACCCAGCTCCCTCAGCCTTTCCTCATAAGGGAGATGCTCCACTCCCTTAATCATCTCAGTAGCTCTGCACTGGACTCTTTCAAGCACTTCCCTGTCCTTCTTGAACTGAGGGGCCCAGAACTGGACACAATACTCCAGGTGCGGCCTCACCAATGCAGAATAGAGGGGGAGGAGAACCTCTCTTGACCTACTAACCACCCCCTTTCTAATGCACCCCAGGATGCCATTGGCCTTCTTGGCCACAAGGGCACATTGCTGGCTCATGGGCATCTTCTTGTCTACCAGGACCCCCAGGTCTCTTTCACCTACACTGCTCTCCAGCAGCTCAGCCCCCAACCTATACTGGGACATCGTGTTGTTCTTCCCCAAATGCAAATAATTATGGAATGGTGCATCCCATCCTGAATGAGTTTACTCAGGACAGAGCAACTTTCTCTAATGTACTTAAAAATTGAGCAGATTTAATGAATGCAAAGTTAGATGATTAACTCCTCTAAATTTTTTTTTAGGAACTTCTCAGGGGCAGTTGATGAACAGATTGACAAATGCAAATAGCATCAAGGAGACAATGAGTGAATCTGGAATTGGTGGGAATGTTCAGAAAGGTTTTTAATGGCCATTAAAAGAACTGCTGAAGAAACTGAGCTCCCACAGGGCCTTTTTTGAAAATAATCATGTTTGATGTGCTAATGCCAGAGTTGCAAAAAGCTTCTTCTCCATAGTTTGGAACCTTTTAGACTTCACCAAGGGTAGGAAAGACTCTTCTCATCCAGTGTATCAGTGAAATTGTACAAGGTTTGGGCTGGTTGTATCTGTCGTTCACATAATTAAAAGATTCTGTTCTTTGCAGAAAAAAAAAAGTGTTACATCTATAGGAACAAGAGGAAAAAAACCTTGTGGTTAAAATAATGACTAGTTTGATAATTTAAAGCTTAATGGAGGAGAAAGAGCAGTAGGGATGATGCTAACAGTATTGTTATTGTAGTAAAACCACAGCAAAATAGTCTTAAAAAGCCAACTAAACCAAGAAGGCTCAAAAAACCCCTGAAGCTTTGACTCTCCATAGGAACCAAATGTACAGTGTTTAATTTGAGGGCAACAATGGTTTATCTTGTGGAATGGAGCTCTGTGTTAGAGAAAAGTAGAAAAGCAGCAGGGAAACAAGAGTTGGGGTTAATTGTAGTTTCCAGCTAGGAGGAATTGTAAATAGTGTCCTCTCAGTGGAAGGGTGACACCTACATGCAGAGCCAGAAACTTGCCAAGTCATGGCTAGAGCCAAGTTTAAAAAATATTTTTTGAAGAGCTGTTGGAATGAGTGATACAAATTCTCTGTTGCAAGGGAAGCAAAAGTGTTTGTTTAAACCAAAGATGTTTAATACTTCTTTGTTCTTGTTCTTCTGCAAGACTTGAATGTTTCTCTTAAGAAGGAACAGAACTTGAAAAAATTTATGATTTTATTAGTCAAAAGGAGAGTCACTTAGGCAAACTGATCCTTCATACAGTAACCCAAATATCTTATGAAGGTATTATTTTGCTATATGTAGAATTTGTGATCATTTTAGGAGGAATATGATGGAGAGAAAATGCAGAGCATAGGATCTGCACCAAGGACCTGATTTAAAACAAATTGGTTTTCCTGTGTTTGCAGTGTGACCCTGGGTGAACCAGCAGCAGTGAGCTCAGGGGGTTTGATCTCATCCAGAACTCTGGGAGAAGACTTTCATTTGGAGGCACCAAAGAGCTGTGTGAATACAGAGCAGTTTGTGGAAAAATCTTTGGTTGTACAGAAGTGACTTGGCAAGCTTTTGACTTGGCTTGGACTCCCTTTTAGTACAGAATCCTTAAAATCTTCTGTTTCACTGAGCAGGAAACTCCCCTACTTTGACTGTAAATGCTATTTGGTGGAAAAAAGCATGTTCTTATGAATGATGTAAGATAATTTTTTTTGCATAAAGGAGTTTTATGTATGGCTGTTTTAAAACATCTTTCAGACACTTTCATTGCTTCCCCATCTTGGAGTAAATTACTTTTCACATCAAACAAGTTTACTCCTAATATTGATTAGAGCATGCAAATGTTAACCCCCCTATTTTTGATCCTTCCTAGGGACAGCACTATGAAAATCCCATGGTTGCTCATGCATGGAGACCCAACCATGAGGTGTTCTAAGAAGTGGGATAGTATCTAACATCCCCTTAGAGTGAGGATTTTCTATGTAGTACACTGAGAATTCACCTGAGAGCTGAATTCATAGTCCAGTTTCCTATCTTAGTGCTGCCTGATTGTCCTCAGAGTCATTGCCCAGTTTTCTAAAGCTCTTTCTGAGCAGCTTGCAGCTCCAAGTTGTGCTGGGCCAAAGGGGATGAAGGGTTCTACACATCCTGGTACCACATTCCTCAGGACCATCTCAGGCAACAGATATGAAAACCCCAACAGCCAATCTGTAGCCACAGATGTGTGACCCTTTAACCTAGAACTATTTTTCTGAGCCATGTAGTAGATAAAAAAAATTTGGACACTGGTACAGTCTTGACTTTCCACTTTTTTTTTCTGCTTTTAGTTAAAGCAACAGGGTCATGCAGGTGGGTGTAGGTGGAACCTTTCTGCTATGCTTACCCTCACACTGGGGGTTGCACCTGGGAGTTCTTTGTGGCCTTTTTTGATTTCTGAAGGCAATTTGTCCTCTTGGCTTAGTCAGGTCCTGGTGTAGGCAGTTGCCTCCAAGATGAGCTGGTTAATGTGACTGAAAGTGTGAATTACTCATCTATTGCCTTTTTATAGCTTTCCTGCTTCTGTGTCAAGGCACTGCATGGTCACCATCCCACTGGCTTTGTTACCAGGGTAATCCTCCCCTTGTCAAGGCCCTTTCCCTCTTTACTGATTTGGTTTCTTGGCCAAAAGTCTGGGTTTGCAGAACTTAACTTTGCTTTGTTGAGGCCAGACCAGAATCTCAAGCTGAAGAGAGGTGGAAGGTTAGCAGCAGAGGAGAGGGCTGCTGATCCAAGAGGAAGCTGAGAGCTTAGAAAAACTCAAATTGAAAATTCTCTGTGTGTTTAAGCTTGGGAGGGGGCCCTAAAGGTTTATTTTGACTTGGTTTTTTCATCCTTAAGTTTTAGAAAAGGAGAGGAGTCCATTTATGAAACAAAATATGTTAAAAACTTACCCAAACATGCAGAGGCAGACCCACAAACCATCCTGCTCCTCTTGTTGGTTTTCTGGATTTTTCTTTTTTCAATTTTTATTCCTGTGTTTCTTATTTGACCTTTTTTTAAGCAAAGCATTGGGAGCTGCCCATCTCAGCTCTGATTTCAGCCAGATCTGCTGGAGGCTTGACCAGGCTGTCACTGACTAATGATGGGTGCTTTCATCTGTAGAAAATGATCTTCTCTGATTCCTTTCCCATTGCTCTTTTACTCCTCCATAGTCTCTAATCCATTAGCATTTTCCCTTTATTTCCCTCCTTTGCAGTTTTTCTGCACTCATTCCTCTCTCTCTTTCTCTACTTCCATTCTTTTGTCAGTAGAGGCAGAACATGGGCACAGGGATGGGGAACAATGTTGGACACCAAACTTCCTTGAAAATCTGAGCTCTTGAACAGCTCATCCCAGGTCACTGTCTGCATCTGCATTGCTCAGTGCTGCAGGATCTCAGCTATGTGTCCCACCAGGTATCACTGCAGTGCTCTGCCAGCCAGATGGGTCAAGAGGTGGGGTTTCTAGGGCTGGGGGCATTGCTGGTGTTTCTGATGTCTTTCCAGTCTGTTCTGTGTTCTGTCCTACCCTGGACCCACCCTAGGTAATTCAGAGTCAGCTTCTGCATCTCTAATATCACCCAGCCTTACTCTGTAGGAGTACTCAAGGGTGTAACCATGCAAGTATTTAGATTTTTAGCTCTCAGGGAAGCACATGGATGCATCTGTGAAGTCAGAATTTTCCTGTCTCTTTCTCAAGAGATTCTCCATCCTCCTGTAAGGAATTCCTTGTTCTTCACACAAGTCTGGCTGTGAGTAAAAAGCTGTTTTCATGTGATTCTCAGTCTCAGGATGCAAACCAAAGGCTCAGTTTCTCTGTCATCTTCAGTCAGTTTGTGTCCATGCCCAACCTCCCTTCACCTCCACTGCCCTGTTTGGGGCTTTGCTTCTTGCAGGTGCTGTCACTTGGGTGGCTCTGAGGTCACTGAAAACTTGTTTTTCTTCTGTAGTTCCTGTTCAACCAGGTCATGTTGTTAATTGAGTTTATAGCTTTGGTACAAGGGAAAGGGATAGAAATGTGTAGAAAGAGCTGAACTGGCTGCTCAGCTGGGCAAGAAGAGAACAGATTGAAGCAGGTCTGGAAGTTCCATATTGGTCTGGATGTGTGGACTGAAAGCCAAGATTGTCATTGGTGTGGCAGAATAATTTATGAAACATGTTTTTTGTTTTTGTTTTTTTTTTAAATAGTCCATATAGATCTCTTAAAGTACATCAATGTAATATTTGGAAATAAGGGCTAATTTGTTATTATTTTGTCTTTCATGTCCTCTCATCTTACTCTATTTCTACTTTGCTGAACATCTTTTTCTCTCTTCCATGAAGACTCTTTTTTGCCTTTCAGTAACAAATACACTAATCTAGTATTGCCATGAGATCATTTCTATGGATTTGTTCTGAGAATATTTGTGGTGTTTTTTTTCTTTTCTTTATTTAATATGAAACATTCAGCATCAGTTCAGTCTAGAAAGGAGCTGGGAAGCAATTTATGTTTTCAGAGAAGTACTCGAAGCTAATTTTTTAGGGAAAATTTGGTTCACTAGTCATAAGATACCATTAGCATCCTTTCCTTTATCTACCCAAGCAATCCCTGGTCAGTTGTTCAGTGCCTGAAGCATCCCCTCCCCCTTCTTCTCTAAGCCTGGGACTGCAGGATCATTTCTCACACTTTCTTTACCTCACTCTTCATGCTGCCAGTAGTTTTTTCCTTTTTTAAATGTCTTTTCCCAAAAGTGTCACCAGTATCACTGCTGGGCTCAGCTCTGTCCTGTGATGGATCTGTTGTGTCTGGTGTGGGGCAGCCCCTGGCAGCCTCATCCCCCACCAAAACCTTGCCATGTACATGCAAGATAGTGGGGTTTCTACTCTTAGGGGTGATGGGGGAGAATAAAAAAATTGAATATAAATGTTGAAGCACTCAGTGGATGTGGCAGTGGAACACCTGGGAGTTCTTGGGAAAGGAGGAACATGAATGAAATTATGGAGATATCTTTTATACATGAACAGGAACAGTGTATATGGTAATATCTAAATAAATCTTATGCAATATCTGGATATTGTGCTAATGATTTTCATGGATGTTGTGTAATTTTGTCTGTTCTAGGGAGTATGACTTCTGCAACATCACCCATCATTCTGAAATGGGACCCCAAAAGCTTGGAAATCAGGACTCTCACAGTAGAGAGGCTTTTGGAGCCACTCGTTACCCAGGCAAGTATCTTCAATTTGTTTTGCTTCTTCCTTTAGCCTAATGCTGCATTTACTCATTTTACATAATTGTGTTAATAACTTTTGATAATAAAAACTTGAACAGGTTTTGTTCATGACCTCTCATGGAAAGCTCTATTCAAACATGTTTAGTACTTGTTCTAAATAATTTATAGTCTCAAAGTATGAGCAGTAGTACAGTAACAACAAGTAAGTACTTCTGTTTTTTTTTTTTAAAAGCAGTTGGGAAGTTTATAAACCAGTCAGTTTAAGACAGGGATCTGACCTGAGTACATACTCTTGGTTTGTTATCATACCATGGAAGACACTTTCCTATTGAAAATAAATGAAACCAACCCAAGTAAAGAAGCTGCTAAAACCTGTTGCATTTCAAGCTGTGATGGATTAGAAGTGAGTGCTCAACCTGTTATTTTTCAGCTGAGTAAAATTTGCTAATGGAAGCAAAAACATTGGTTCAGTGGTGTAAAAACAGCAAGACAAAACTGATGGTAGGTACCATGTAGAATCTATAATATATATACTGGTGTTATTCAGCTTTAAACCAAGTAGAGCAGTTTCTTTATTGTCAGAGAAGATCTTTTTATGTCTCTCCATATCACATTTCTCATGTCTGTACAAATTTACTTGTGCTGTGAGGGCACACAGGAGCAGGAGATGGGTCCAGAGAAATATTAAGACATCAAAGTTCTGTTACCATGAGTGGGTTTCTCTGAGCCTGGTGCCTTTTTGTTCCTGAGTTGCCATTAATAATGGGAAGCTGGTTACAGAATTTTTTTCTAGTAAGCTTCAAGATGGCTAGATCTGTGATTTCAAAAACACACAGAAAAGTCATTTTTTCTTCTAGGAATGCTCATTATATTAAAAATGAATGCCAGCCAACCCCATCTGTCCATCCACCTGTTGCTGGCAGTTTTCTTGTACACGTTGTAGCTCTTGAGACTGATCTGCTGGGTAGAAACATTGCCCTTCTTTTGGGTGTGAGACCAGAGACCAGGCTGCATGGTTTTGTTTTCAGAATAAACCAGATTAAAATTACAAATCACTGCTTCTTTAATTCCCCCCAGATGATGTCTTTATGGTTCCTATGCTCCTTACATACAAGTCACTACACCTTTTCTTGTTTCTTTGTTTTTGAAAAAACCAAAAAGTTATCTTTCTACAAATTATTCTGGACATGAAATTCTCCAACAATGTACAGAACTTTGCAGAATCAAAAGCAAAGTGTTTTATGTTTTATTTCACAGTCAATGATTTTCCTGTTTTATCTCCACTGTTTTTTTTTTTTTTTCCCAACACCTTGCCCAGAAAAGAGAATACATCAGCTGAGAGGTGAAAGCACTCTTGTAGTTCCAGAGTTTCACAGGTTGCTTGGGTTATCTTTTGGTTTAGCTAGATTTGTGTTTGGCTCAACAAATGGAAGTAAATAAGTTACAAGTTCAGCTACAGGACATGGATTTCTTCAGTGGTGGAAATCAGGGTTGCCTGAGGTCCTTACCCTTGTGTTTTGATGAGGAACAATGTATTTCTGTTTTAGAAGAAGGTCAGGAAGTCTGGAGAAAGTAAACCACATTCAAGAGGGGATAAAGAAATGTTTGGCTCGTGTTTAATTCAAGATTTATGAATATTTCTGTTCTGCTTTCTTCATTTCATAGGTTTCTGGATAGTATGGGCATATAAAAAAACCTTAATTGACCGTGTAATTTAATTTCTTGTGTTAGGGAAAGAAGTGTTTTTCCTTGTTTTCCTCAACTTTGAATCCAATAAAGAACGTTTGACTAAACCATGGTTTTGTGAGCCAGACAAATGTAATCATGAAAGCTTCAGTTTGTGTTTATCTGTTGCATTTTTAGCTTAAGTTAAAGCAGCTTAAGAAAGCTGCTCTTTCTGGTTTTGTCTGATAAGTTAACGATCATCCCAGTTTTAAGACTTTTCTTTTTTCTGCTTGAAATTGCATACACAGTTTGGTCAAGCCAAGAACTGCATCTCCTTTACCTCTGGTAAGACTTAGATTGCAATCTGCCTGGGCAGTGACAACCTCCACAATGTGTACATTGCACATGCAAAGATCTGGATCTCCTTAAAAAGTGTGAAAGCATTTTCCTTCCTAAAGAGAACATAAAATTTGAAACTTTATCTTGGCGAGTAAATAAATACAGAAGTATCTAATCCTGGTTTAATTTGAGCTTCTAAGGCCACTGTAGATTTGTAAGAAATACTTAACATAGAAATTGTAGAGATGTGAAATTCTTCTGTAAGTCATTACAGACAGGATAGGAGAGAGAGAGATGCAACAAAATTCACAAAATACAACAAAATTGTGCTACACAATTTTCTAAATGATTTTGAAGCAAGTCCTTTGACCAGGACTTTGGAGTAGGGAACATCCTGAGGTCCCATGCATCCAAAATTTCTTGGATTCTCTGAATTCTAACACCCCCAAGACAAACCCAGGTTTTATTTTGGTGTTCACATTTGAATATTTAGAATGCCCCTCTTGTTATCCGAGCTGTGTATGGTTTGGAGAATGCTTGAAAAAGCCCAAGTGAGTCTTTGAACTCCAAAAAATGGTAATTGAGCCTTCTGAGTCTCTTCATGTGTGTGTGTTTTGGGGATTTAGGCTCTGAACTCTGTATATTTAGGCACATGAGTGACAGATTTTCAAATGGTGGCTCGTCCACTGATTTCTAATGCAATTTTGGGGAGTAATACAGAAATCTGGTGTGGATTTGAAAGGAACCCCTCAGTAAGCCAGGAAAATGCTCCATTAAAACTGAAGTTTAGACAAGCTCATTAATGTTCCACATGAGAAAATATGGATCACTTATTAATTGATTTAGAAGAAATTATAAGACAGGAAGGTTGTCTGAGCTGGAGGAAAAAAAAAAAAAAAAACAGACAAAAAACCCCAAAACCCATACTGATCATGAGACCACATTAGAAACAACAGAACTGAACTTATCCTAGGAAGCCCTGACCTAGCAAACTAATTAAAACTTTCTTTGGCTGTCAGAGATGTAAGATTGGTGCTACCTGGTTTCCCAGTACTTGTCATCATGTTTAAAGAGTACCAGATCTGCCCTGCTCCAAGTTACTGAGATTTTGTAAGAAATGTGTGATTGAAAAATTTATTAGAATTTCTGTTCTCAACAGTATTGAATTTAATAATTGAAATATGTTTCTTTTCCCTGGCTTCAATGTCACAATTAGCTAAAAGTAGAAAGCAGTTGTATTTATGGCTAGGTTTGTTTTCTGAGAGTTTAGAACATTAAATTTTTTCTTACTTTCTTACAATTTTTTCATTCCATGAATTTTTTATAAGGAAATGTATAAGTAAAATCCCTCAGGGGATAATGCTTCTTATTCTCACCTTCATGCACAGTAACCAAAATGAATTACACTTCTATTTGGCAGACTGTGGGTGGTTTTCATAAGGGAAAAAAAAAAAAAAAATTAGGAAGGGCTTAAGTGCCCTTACCTGATATTTTATATGGAGCTGTACTATAGTGCTTGTGGAGGTTTCCCATAAGGGCACAGAGGAAATTTTTTTTTCTTGGTGTCTGGTGGATTTGCTTAATAAAACAGAAATATGAGTAGTAGTTATATATGTTAAGGAGGGAAAAAAACCTACCTCAACGAAGAAATAAACATAAACCAGCAATATTAATGCAATTTTTTTGTTAAAAAAAACACTAAACATACCCCTATGTTAACACATGGATGAAGGAGTTGTATATAATTTTTGAGGATAAAATTTGCTATTTTGATGAGATTTCAATTTTCTGTTTTTTTTTCTTTTTTCAGTAGTTTTACCTAGGTATTTTAAACAGCAGTGTGGCTGTTCTACAAATTGCTTTTATAACCAGCACTGTGCAGCAGCTGCACTTTTTTTAGGATATTTAATTTTTTGGGAATATTATGTATTATTTCAGAGTTGTAGCAATAGCACAAACAAACAATAGTGACCCTTGCTGATGCAGATTTTTGATGACTGATTATGTTTTTCTCAGCATGACACATTTTTGTCCTTCTGGAGTTGCTGTGAAGAGACAATTGTCTGCATGTTTTCTTTTGTTGTTCCCAGTAAATTTTAAGATACCCACAGCTTACAATGAACCAGTGGGATTTTGCAAGGCAGGCAAAAATCATTAAATGATTTTTGCTTTTTTTTTTGTATGTAGTATCACTCAGTAAAATTATGTAACTATATCTATAAAATAAGTCCTTCAATAAAATTCCAAACAGTTTTAATTAGTGCAGTATCTTTAGAAAAAAAAAAATAATTATGGCTGATGCTATACTTGATGATTTCTTCTCCAAGACCTTCTTCTTGATCACTTCCCCTGTGCTAACTGTTCTCCATGGGAAAAATATTATTGATTATGGTCATCAGAACTCACATTTATGCACATGCACACAGAGGTTTCCTTTTGGAGGGTTTGTGGATGTGTTTGCATGTTTCAAACATCTTTAAGGAAAATAATAAACTGCTTGCCTGATGTACCTGTTCCACTTGCATTAGGAACTGGGAAGATTTTTTGTGCAATTTCTGGTAGCTGGATTCAGTTGAACTTAACTTCAAGAGAGGCCTAAGGGAAAATTAATTAAAAAGGCTTTTTTCGACCAATCAAGCTTAATTCAGCAGTGCTGTAAGGTCCATTTATTATTACTATATTTTAATTGAACAGGACTGCTTTACCAATATTAAGGTTACTTTCTGTTTAAGCTCTATTTCTGTCTGAACCCCCCAGATCTGGGGTGTTTCTGAGAGGTCCAAGTACACATCCGGCTTCTCTGCCTTGGGCTAATTGGGTGATGGCCAAATCCTATCAGAAAATTAATTTGGAATTTTTCTTTTCTAACTGAAACCGAACATTAAACATTGTTTGGGAAGTTATTTTGGTGAACAGGAGTAGAATCCACCTTATTTTCTCTAACATCATGCTACGCATCACAACCTGACCTAGCTGAGGGTTACTTAGTGCAGGGTGGTTGGACTAGGTGACCTTTAGAGGTCCCTCCAACCCAAATTATTAGAAAAATAATAATAAAAAAATACTGAACTAAAAATTGGCAGATGCCTATTAACTTTGAGGTTTTTTTTTTTTTTTTTTCATCCATTAGATTATCCAAGAAACATCTGCTAACTTCTGGCTATCCCTGTTTCTTCTTTGCCATCCAGTTCAGTAACATCTGTGCCTCTCTGTAATAAACTCTAGTGGAGTTCTACTGAGGGTGGAGGCTTTTTGTGCTGGCTAAGGGAAACCTGAAATAAATTTTCTCTTTTCTATTGTTATTCTCCCTTGCTGGAAAACTGTACTATTTATAGTCTGTAGTGTCCTGTAAGGTCTGGACCTTGTCAGTCTTATGCCTCCCAGTGCTTGTTCACCTGTTCAAAGGTGTTTAGTGATGTGCTTGTACTTCTGAGTTTCTCTATATGCATTTTTTTTTGGAGGGGAGGGGAATGAAAACCTGGAGGGCTTTAGATCTCACCCAGGGGGGTTGGAACAAGGAGATCTTTAAGGTCTCCTCCAACTCAAACCATTCTCTGGTTCATTACTCCCATGTTCTGTTTTTATGGAATAATAGTGCTTAAACTCAGAGGAATGAAACATGGTGCCTACTTTTTTTTTCTTTTTTTTCCCCTCTTCTGCCACACAAGCCAATACAGAGAGAGAGAGTGAGAAAATTGTGATTAGTGTGTAATAGCTGGAGATTCGAGTTATTCTGGTAGTATCACAGGTGTGCAGTAAATATGACTGAAAATGATTATGCCTCCTCTACTGAGTAACTCTGTATTTTAAATACTTTCCATTGAAAAACTTCAATCATTTTCATCATTAGCAAATTATTAGTGGTTCAGGATTACCAGGAAGATTTTGTTACTGTATTTGTATGGAAAAAAATATTTCCACCCCAGTTTAACTGGAAAGAAAAAAAAAGTGTTTTCTGCTTTTCACTTTTGACTGAAAGAAATATAATGCATAAACAGCAAGGAAAGATGGATAGCTGAATATCAAGCTGGACTAAATGAGAGATTTTGCTGATATTTCCAGTTGTGTTGCCAGTGCAAGCATGAATCAATGGCAGTGGAGAGAGAGGAGGAAGGAACTGGATGAATTTTGCCTTCAGGGTAGGGCATTCATCAGGGAAGAATTAGTACAAGCAATTGCACAGCTGAAGCCCAGGAAAGGTTTGGCTACTGTCTTCATCCTGCCTACTGCAGTGGTACAGCCTGGAGTTTGGAATCTTCTCCAGATAATTTCCTCACTGTCATCTTGTCCTGCAAATGGTTTTCTTGCAGCTGTTTTACAGAAGAGTTTTCAGGAAATGGGTTTGCCTGGGATTTCCAAACTCTAAGCAAGAAAATCAAACTGATAGGAATAATTACTGTAATAGTTTTTTTTTTTTTTCTACTTGTGTCCTTGAAGATGTGTAAGAAGATGTAACGAAGCAGAGCTGAGCTTTTTTCTGTCTTCAAACACAGAACTCAGCATGTTCTTAACAATCCTGTTAATTTAATCGAGGTCATCTCTGTAGAAGAGGAACATCTAAAGGTTTGGAGGGAAAATTGGCCATGGCTGCATTTTCAGTTAATTCTTTTCAGTTTGCTTGAAAAGCATTTATATGTTCTTTTTCTTTAGAATACCTTGTGAGCTACATGTTGCTTCCAGAAATTCTCACAGTCAACAAAATAACAGCAGATTCTAGTTTTTTATGCCAAAATTGCTAATTAAATCAGGACAGGTGTATCAGCTTATGTTTTAATAGATGCTCATGTAGTTCATAGCCAGTGGCCTTGCTATAAAAGTAATGGATTTGATTTTTGACTGTTAAGTAATTTCTTGTTGTCATCACAAACTCCTACTTATTAGAAGTATTTAACACATATTTTCCAGTGCTTAAAAATAAAAGACTTCCAAATTATTGCAGCAGATGTAAACACTAATATAACAATTTCTGTAACGATAGTAGTTCTAAGCTTAGGGTATTTTTGTAATGTAATGGAGCACTTAACAGGGGTCTCATTTGAAAGCACTGTTTTTAATGTCACCAAATGTGAATCAAATTATTAAAAATAGTGTCAGTCAAACATTGCAGGCAGGGAGTTGGTCTGATGATTTGTTAAACAGCAGCTTCAAAATAGTTGTTCTGATACCCAACTGAATGTGAGCTCATGGTAGCAAAAGCTAATGGCATCCTTCAGTGGATCAGCTGGTGAATTTAATGAATCAATATTATTGTTATAACAGTATTAATGAGAAGATCATTGGAAGGATTCCCTGTTCTCAGAAAGATGTTGACAGATTGGAAGGAAATCAGAGAAGAGTTTTGTGTCTTTCAGTGGCAGAGTAAAATCTTGAGATGTATTTCATTTATATGCAGGCTTATCATTAAAAAGAAATTGTATGAAATTAACTGCTGGTATAGATTTTTAAGACTATTTCCAGTAGCAGCTATAGAGTAAAGAATATTATAGGATTAATTTAAGCTAAATTAAAATATGGGATTCACACTCTGAAAATAAAACATCCAAGCATTAAAATTATATTCAGAAAGAATTTTGAAGGGAGTATTTGCAGGAGTAGGCTGTACTAATTTTATGATCTCAATCAAAATACATATCACTATGAGCAAAAAGTTTTATTGTAGTGAATGTTTTTCTATCTGACAAATTCTAGCTGAAAACTGAAACTATAAATAAACTATAACTCACATACCTTAATAGTTCTCTAAAACAGTGGGCAACTCAGTGCTACCAGAATATTTGATTTTAAAAGTGGCCAGGTTTTTGAAGGGCATGATTTGAATATTTTATAAAATCCAGTGGTATGGAGCAAGAACTATCTGAGCTTTTGGTGTATTTTCCACAAGACATTGATTTTCAGGCAGAGAAATGTTGAGGTGCATTGCAGTTTTTCCTTAAGCACATGGTCTAAATGACAGTGTTTAATATTCCTATTTGGTAAATTAATTTTTAGTATCTCCTTCCACCATCTCATAAGTTGCTGGTTTTCTGGAATATTATGTCTCTTAGAAGCAAATGCTCAGGCTGTGAAAAAATGTCCTTTTCTACTTTTCTCTTTCAGTAGAATGATTAATGTTTTCCCCTTGATGTGGTGAAGTTTTGCTCTCATTAAGTTTGTTTCTGTGCCCTCCTATAATAATTCAGTACTTGTTGATGAGACTTCTCAAACCTTTTACTACTGTATAATGGGGTTTTTAAGCATCTGTAACTCCAGAGCAGCCTGTTCAGCACAGATGTGTTCAATATTGTGCTGATGACCTTTGAAGCAATGTTGCTGTGCTGAGCAGAAATTTTCCTTTATGTAGATACCTGGTCCTCAGAATAAGTCTTTTTAAAATCCTAAATGAGGTCAGTACTAGAGTTTCATTCTGATTTACATATTTGGGCAGTTTTGGAGCAAGTTTCTTGAATTTTCACTCTTGCTTGATAGCTAGATGAGGAATAGAAGGGCATTTTGCAAAAAACCCCCCACACATAGTCCTAAAAAAGTATTCCTTGCACCTTATTTTATGTGGTTTTCTTCAGAAATTAATTTTAAAGATAAAAATTAATGGAACTGACCACACAGACCCTTTTAAATGAAGAATTACAGCTTAATTTTCGCTTAGGAAACGATTAGTGTGGAAGAGGACAAACCAAAAATAATTCCTCACTTGCTAAAAGTTCCTGCAGATCCAGTTTTTCAGGCTGTAGTCACTCTGCTTTCCATTTTCAAATCCCCTGCTGGAGCACTGGGATTTGGTACCTGTGGCTCAGCAGTGTCCTGTGCTGTGTCCCTCCTTCTGCATCCTGGAGCAGAAATGTCACAGCTGAACTCTGCACTGGAACCAGACTGGGTTGGTACTTCCTACATCAACAACCCCATTTCTTGGTTGAGGACCTGGGATTCCTTTGACTCCTTCTCTTACCCTGTTTCATATGATCCCACATTTGAAGATTTTTTTTTTTTTTTTTTCCAAATTTTCCAGATTTTTCACCTTTTGCCCCACCTCTAAAGCTCTTGACAACATATGGCATATTTAGCCCATGTTTCATTTTTCAGTTTGTTTGGGTTTTTTTCCCCCCAAACTTTATTCTGCTTCTCAGCATGCATTTGAGCTGGAAGGAGTGGGGAACAGATGGATCTGTGAATGTGAATGGCATTGGGGGGGGGCTGGAAATAAATGATCTTTAACATCTCTTCCAAGCCAAACCTTTCTATGAATCCTCAACTTATCTTCCTGACAGACCTGGTCAGGTACTTTCTAGGAAGCACTTCTTGTACCAAGTCCAGGTGTTGTGTAATTCCCATCAACAATCAGATGGGGAGTCAGTCAACCTTTCCAAGTTAGTTCTGGTCCTTTTGGTGCACAGCAACCTACTGATTTTTCCAACTCTGAAATCACAATCTCCCCCTGTGCACCTGAGCATCATATTCTTAGACATGCATTTCTTGTTCTGAAATCTTATCTACTGCTACTAATGGCTAAACTGTAAGTTTTCAGAGCAGGATTTTGGAGAAATGAGGTTTGCAACAGGAATTAATTTTCCTGATTGATTCCATTTTGCTCTATAGTAATGAAAATGGATTGTATCTGCTTATGCTAATAATAAGTTCTTTTATTAGAATATATTCATATAGAAATCTAATGAACCCAGTGTACTGAATGGCTACTGAATATTGAGTTGTTTCCAGGGGATATATATAAACCTATTCAGTTTTCCCCATTGAATTACATATATCTGCACTCTGTTGTGCAGAATAATTAAGTTTTTACTACTCTGCCTGAAACACCTGAATTGCCAGCTAGTTTTTTACTTTCCTGTAAAAGCAATTGGCTCAAGAAACAAGAAGAAAAGGGATGCATGAGGCAGTGTAATATTTACATTTTTTGTTTCTTTTTTAAACTTGAGGGACTTGATGCCTTCACCAAGTGAAATATGGCAGTGGAATGTGATGCATTAAGAAGTTTGTGGTAGAGTTTTTGCCCTTTATAGAAAAGGACTTTATTTGAGAAGCTGCTGTGTGAACAAAACTACAGAACTTGTTAGAGCAACTGGAAACATGGAAGTGTGTCCTTGGTATAGTACTGGTTATGATCAGTCAGTTCATTTTATAATATGGCCAATGCCCTGCAAAATATGCTGTTCTTTATGATGCTGCTCACATGAAGAATAAGTACACTGTCAAATAGTTATTTTTATTAGAGAGTTTCTGCATTTAACATTATTCTAGCTTGTTAGTTCAAGATGTGTCTGGCTTACATCATTGATTTCCAACCAGAACTGATTACAGCTTTACAGATGTGCCTTCTCATCCAGGGCATATTTTTAATTGCATTCCTGCAAATATCAAGAATTCAGGAAATATAATTAGATTGTGTGTGTGTTTGGAGCCAGAAGTTCCTACTTCCTTGCTTGCTTGCATGAACAAGTAAAAAGGATTTAGGGTTGTTATTTTGTATTTTCATGTTGGTTGGTGTATTGCTGGGTTTTGGTCTCATTCTTAGGGACTTTGCTGTGTTCCTGGCTTGGTTGCTTGTTTTTCAGGTTTTCTTGGGTTCATCACCTGCTCAGTGGAAAGCTTTAGTGCCGTGCCATTGAGAGTGAAAAGCTGGTTTTCTGTTCTCAGTCAAGGTAAAATTTTACCTTCAAAGTCTTGTATAGGATTGAGTGAGTTAGTAGGAGGTACCTAATACAGTCACATCCAGCTGAGAAGTGGTTGTGGACTCATTGTGTGGTACAAAGGGATCTAATGATAAACCACTAAAATACCCAGTGGCCACAGCCCCTGCATGTTTTTTGAGCATCCTTAGAAAAAGCCAGGCAATAATCAAACACTTTAATTTTGGGGTAATACTTTCATCTTAAATCAGAATTCTGAAGAAGCATTTAGCTTGCTAAAATGCTTTTAAAACTGCAGAAGCTTTGGTGCTTCTCAGGAGCCTCTGTTCTAATAGTAGAGAAGTAGTTATTTTTCAGAGAGTATTTCCCCATCCTGTATTAGAATCAGGCACAACTCCAGCACTGCTATGAAGGACCTGACTTTCCTGACCTTAAATAATTAATCTGCTACTGCTTCTGTTGAACTGTGGCTTGTGGCTTCCACTGGACCCGATACCAAATGTTAAGAGGATGACAGGGAAGCCAAAGAATCTCCACATTTTATGTAATGTGGTCCTCTAATCTCCTTGTCCTCTTGCCCTCCAATCCTTTGCTTTTGCCAAGAGCTTAGTTTTGTCCCCCGGCACCATTCTTTGCCAAAATACCAATAAAACTTATGAACTATATGTCAAGCAAGTGCAGTTAGATACTTTTGAACTGGAAGGAAAATGACTGAAAATATTTAAGCTCTCATTCTTTACAGAGTGGAAATACTGTAAAGAAAAACAGTTTTAAATTTGGAGGTGATGGTTTTAGAAGTTTAATTTTTATTTTTTTTTTTTAGCTTCCTATAGTAATTTTATGCAGGATTGTCTTACTGCTGCTGTTTGACCAGACTGTTTCTTGTCTACTAGTTCAGATACTTCATTTGGCTAAAAAATTTCTAGTGATGACATCATCAAACTATTGCCCTGTGATATTTCTTCTCTTTTTTGCTTCCTTCCTGTTCTTGCTGGTTAAACCATCCAAGTACTCCAGATTCTTATAAAATAATTGCAATAGAAACACAGCTGCTCTTTTAAACCTGGGGATTTCTGTGCCTTTCTTGAGGCCACTCTGTGGTGGTCCATGTTTTTTTCTGCCAAATTCCTAGTAGGTCCTTGCTTACAGTAGGTATGTCAGTGGTTCCTTAAGGCTCCCATGGTGATGTCTGGTTCCTAGGTACTTCTTTGTTCTTTCTGACACAGCCTTTGGTCTAGTGTGTTTTTATGACAAAAAAGGCAGGATCAGCAGGGTTGCATTTTTTTTTTTTCCTTTTGCTTTAGAATTTCCTGCTTTAGAGAAAATTATTTCAGGTTAACAGGCTGTTGGGTCTGAATTCCTCAGCTGGTTATAAATTGAGTTTTGTCTCATTTAAAGAAATCTCACTCATTCACTGGAAAATCAGTCATGTAACAAATGTTCTGTATACTTGGCAGCCTGAACTAGGTATTTAATTACAAATTTTCCATTGAACTGCTGGCAAATACTTAGCTAATGTATACTTTTTATGAGTCAATTTGGTTGCAGTGAGTCAGCTGCTCTTCTAACATTTGTCTTTCACGGATGTGGCCACAGAAAGCTGAAGCTTCAGAGGCCACATATTAAGAAGATACATTTTCAAATGTAATATATCCTTTTTTATGATAGTCTTTTCCTCAACTGTGCTACCCCATAGTGTACAGAACATTATCTTCATTGATTTCCTTGGCAGTGGTTGGTGTGAGCTTATCTGATGTGTATTTTGAGGTTTATTCCATAGGTGTGAGATGTTGTTGCTGTGCACTCTCTACATGAGATGATGGATTTGTCATTGTGGTATCTAAACATTCTACAAGAAGTTTAATTAGCCAGAAAATGAACATGTGTAATCAGCATCTAATTTCACAAAAGTCCAACATGGAATTTTATGCTGGGGGTTCCTGCATTTCCATTTATGTAAGGTAGAACTATCAAAAAACAAATTCTTTCATCAAAGTGTTCCTTATGCTGGATTCTTTTAAGTTCTGCTTTTGTCCACTGAGAGTGTGTGGTTAACTTGATATTCATAAAGCCTTCTATTAACATTTATAATTACATTTTCTACTACTGCATAATTCATTTTTACTTTTCTTGAGACTTTTAAGATGTTCCTTGCCCTTGTAAATTTATTTACTGTGGTCGTAATTTAGTAAATCTCGTAGAAGGCACTGAAGAAAGTGACACAAATAACATGATCAGAGGCTTTTTTTTCTATCTTGTTTGACATATTTTCATTTTAAATAACTAAATCTCTATATATCAATTATTTCTGGGACTTAGTAGAGATCTAGGTTTAATAGTCTTTTTTTCCAAAGATTCTCTGTTTGATACAAGGTGAATATATGAAAAAACATCAGCATTTTCCATTGCATTTTCCACATCGATCAAGTAAACATGATTAATTGACCATATTGATCAATCCTAATTAAGCACTTCAGCCCTGAATACTCAATTACTTTTATAGCAAGAATCACACATTACTCAAACATGTTTCCTTTTATAGGAAGCCTTTTAGAGGGATGCAGTCTGTCACATCACAAAAAAGAAAAAAGAAAAAAAAAGAGAGAGGCTTCACCTTGTGAACTAGTTTGGGTTTGGTCCTAAATTAATTTAGAAAATATATTTTGTTAACATCCCCCCCTCTATAAGACTTTATATCATCCTTTATTCCTCGGCCCAGTTAATAAATCCTAAATTTGCATCTACTTAGAGCTGAAGTGTGTGTGATAGTTAAATATGTAGCAGGTTTTTCTCTTTGCCACATCATGTTTATTCATTTATCATCCACTTGATTTTTACAAGTCTTTCCACCCAGGGAAACACAAGGTGCCTGATGAATTCCCATACAAGTGGTAGTGAGCCAGCCAGCCCATCTGCAGCTGGAGGGATGTGTGCTGGGTGTACTGGGAAGCAAGGGATGGAGAGTTGGGAAAATACAACAACACTTCAGAGTTTAAGATGCTCATTGAACAAGTACTCACAGAACAGCCTTGTCTTACTTATTCTGTGCACTTCATCCAAAACAAAGAAACTACTTTAAGACTTATCCTCTCAAGGTAAATTTTCATGACATCAGTGTTCTCCCTGAGTCTCTTACCAGACTTGTATAAAGGCTTAGCATAATCTAGTCATAATGAACATCTGACCTGTTTTTCTCTTTCTTCCTAAATGGCTGAAGGAAAAAAAAAAATTCCAAACATTCCTAGATGAGACAGATGAGCAATCTTATTTCCTGAAAGAAGAGAAAAAAACCTTACAAAACCTCTAAGGTGACCCTGCTGGCAGGGGGGTTGGACTTGATGATCTTTTCAGGTCCCTTCCAACCCCTAATTTTCTATGATTCTATGAACTTTTGAATTGTTCCTTCTTATTGTTCAGGTTTAGATGTCCCCAGAAGGGACATTTCACTTGGTCACATTTCACATTCTTGTTGGGAACCTCTTTGCCACCTCGTACCTCCATAAATTGCATGGCTGCAGTGTTAGAGGTTGGAACACTTGGTCTCCTCCTAAAAAGGGTTGTAGTATATTGGCAAAATAACACATTTTAAGTAACATTCATCTGGAAATGGTAAAACCAATGTTGATGATCCTGTTCACACAAAATCTTACATCCAGAATGGGAAACTGGAAGAAGCAGGAAGACGGAATTTCATGCAAATTTTTAAGTCCTTGGAAACATAGTAGGAGTAGTAGGTTGTGTCAAGTCTAATACTAGTTCATGAGCTGAGTAATTCATATTTCTTGTTTCAAGTTCTTACAAGTTGATATTGCTAGAAATATTGAGACTAAGAAGCCAACTTTCCCTTTTACAAATCTGTTTCTTATAATTTTGTTGCACGACTCTGGAATTCTTATCTACTGTGAGCAATTTACTGGTTTATTCTTATTCATTAGATTTATGAAAACAGTTGAAACTTCTGGTAATTCTACTATACTACCTTACTTCATAAGTACTTGTTTAATGCTGAGTACCTGCTTAAGTGCCATCCTGACTACATGTGTTTTGTTGAGATGGAGTTCTGATAGGAACTGCAGCTTTCAGTCCTCTCTTTTTAGCTTGTTTGTTACCTACAAATGCCAGTTAAAAATACAGGGGAAAAAAGGAGAAAAAAAAAAAAAAGTCTGTTGAGGTGCAAAAATCAATCCAGGACAGCCCTATTGATTTCCAGTGTCACAAGCTAGAAGGAATTGGATCCTGCCTGGTTTTTCTTTAAGGTTTTGTTATAGTTGCATGGCAACATTTGAAACATTTACACTAACTAGCCTGTAAAATGGTGTTTTTCAGAAATCTGTAACTGAAGTTTTATCATGTAGATTCTACAAGTATCCCTGGATTTAGCTCAAAACACACGTGCTTTTAGAAATTCATTCCAACATAAATGTAAAATCAAGTTACACAAAGACTGATTAAATGAAAATGATTTTTCTTGTTAAGGAGTGTTATAGATTAAAAAAAAAAAATCTGTATTTTACTAGAAGAGATGTTCAAGCTTTAATATTCTGTTATTCTAGATGTTAGAATAAAAATTATGCAGTATGTCCTCACCAATGCAGAGGCTGCAAAAAGGTAATTAAAAAATGATGCTGCCAAAGAGGTTTGTTGCCATACCCTGCCACTGCACATATGAGTGATGTTTCACATTACTCATTCAGCTACTCTGTACCATCTTTGCTTTCAACCTTAGCAAATGCAGTAGCAGACTTGGGCAGATTTATTAGCATTTGTTACCATATCACTGGAGTTGAATGACCCCGTTGCTAGGATTTTTTAAAAACAGATTTTTCAAGTGGGACTAAATACGGTTTTTAGTGCCCTGGTAGCCAAGAATTTTTTTTTTTTTTTTTTTTTTTTTGGTGGCAAAGAATCTAATTGGTCCTATTGACAATTTCTTGAAACCCTCTAACATTATAACACTCTGATGGAGGAACTGTCAGGGTGTTGAGATAGCTGCCACATCCAGGCAGCCCCTTTTTTGAGGCAAAGTGCTGTTAAAGAACAACAAAAACCCTGAAGGACAGATGCTGTGATAAGCACCTGATGCTTCTAAGTGCTGTCAGGCTGAGTTCTGGCTTGTCTTGTCTCTTGTCTGCACCAGAGTACAACAGCAAATGTTTGAGATCTTAAGGCTCAGTAAATGTGCAGAGATTTCTGTCTCTGAACTACCCATTAAGGAGGCAAAAATTTCTGAGTCTCAGACTTGGGGGCAGAGGCAAAGGAGGAGAACACCAAGTACAGCATGAAGGTTACATGCAGGTAGGAAGATTTTCTCTCTCTGGCCACTCTTCTTTGATTTTTTGTTCCAGTTTCACCAAATATTTTTTGAGAGAGTGATTTGGATCTCAGCTGAGTGTCAGCAACACATCTTGAGAATGGGCAAAGATAGAGGAAACGTGGATTGTTGTAATTAAGCTCCTGGAACAGGACTGGACTGAGTAAGGAGAATTTGGTGCCATTAAAATCACAATTAGGGATTTTAATAATACCATTATCATGGTATTATTATTATCACAATTAGGGATTTTAATAATGCCATTCTGAGGAGCAAGCTGTGGTTTAGATACTGTGAGGTTGGATTTACTACCAGATTTCACTGTCACTATAGGTGACTCAACTGAATGGTATTCTGATTTTATTCAGTATTTTAGCTGATGGTGGAGCTGATGGAATGGAGAGACACCCTCTACCTTTGCAGAGAACACCCAGCTAGAGCTGGGATTGCAAGCTTGCTCTTAGAATTAGGAGTCAACATAACCTTGGCAGATTGCAGGTGGTAATCTGAAAACATAGAATGTAATTGAGGACAGGAAATTAGAGAGCTCTTCACTTGTCCAGACATAATTAACTTCATAAATACACATCAGTGACCTCCCATAGCAGAGGAGGCAAGGGGTGGCAGTCAATCATACATCATGTCTGAGCATGTCAAGAGTGTCATGATTTACTGCACTAAATTCAGTAATAATAAATGTACTAAATGAACTAAATAAATGCACTAAATTCAGCTGCAGAACAGAAATCTTCCTGAAAAATAATCCTCCCATGCTTTTCAGCACTGAGGGGGGCTGAGCTTGTCAAGTAAGATATAATATGATGTCCAGTTTAAGCCCTGCACTTCAGGAAAGAATTCACAAGTTATAAGGAGTCAAGATAAGAGCAATAACAGAGATCAGAAGTCTAGAAAACATGGCATTTTGTGAAAGATTGGACAAATTAGAGGTGATATTCCAAAGAAAGAAGACTGAAGTGGACTGTAACAGGTCTCAAGTACATGGAGAGCAAATGGGAGAATTTGTTCTCTATACCTGTAATGTAGAGGATGAGAAATAATGGACTTAAATTAGAAAAGGGAATATTCCAGATACATATCAGAAAAAAATAACTAGTGAAACATTGAACTGGAAGTCATGCAATGGACAGTGTTAAGTGGAATGGAAAACTGTTCCATCAGTGGAGGATGGCAAAAGTAGAGTTTTGTGTTTTGAGGTGAGAGAGCCTAGATAAGTTTTTGAGGTCCTATTTTCATCCATGTGGTATCAGAATGTTTTATTTGGGATGGTTTGTTGTTCATTCCCCTCCTTTCTGAATTCCTTTCCTTTTAAGTCTTTGCCTTTTTGACCATCCCTGAGTGGTGGCATTTGGCATGCAGAGTCAGGCACAGCATCTCTTTGATCTCATCTGAATAGTGAGAGCTTTGTATAAATCCTTGTTTTTTTCCTCACTTTGCATACATTTATATTTTCAGTATTGAATTTTATCTACCATTTTTATGCTAAATGCAGTAGGTATCATTTTTGCTTCTTTCTGGGCAGCCTTGGTTTTTATTAGTTTCATCACCATAATATTGTATTTTAGGCATATTGTGTCATCTGTTTCTTTTCCTTTTATTCATATTACCAGAATTGTTCTTAAATTGTTCTGCCTTTTTCCTGTGTCCTTTGCTAAATTTGAAAGCTGAAGTATCTCAGTTACAAGTCTGTTGCTGGTGGAAGAGCAAGTAAGGAAACTGATGGGGATCTTTGATCAGAGATCCCCTGCATGTAAGAGCTTGGGTGAGGGGAACTTAGCTGCTACATTTTAAATTACTTTTACTACTGAGATGTATTATTCTGGGGTTTGTGAAGATTATAGCTACAACCTGAGCAATTTTCTGGAAAAAAAAAAAAAGAAAAAAGGATGTGAACAAACATAAGGCTTAATATTAATATTTTTGTTATAAAAGAAGCAGGAGAGGTCACAGTGGTTTTCTGACCTTTCTTTCATTTCAGTTCTCAAGACATATTCATTTATGAAGAAAAAGATGGACAGATTTTACTTTTCTAAGAAAGCTGTCAGGTTTTTATAAAGTGTTGGGATTTGGATCAAGGTCTGGGTCAAGATTAAACAACCACAAGATTTGTTCTCACTCAGAGACTGATATTCAGAAATAACGAGCAATCCGATTTTAACCAAATATTGTGGGATTTTTCATGGGATTTTTTCCTTTTTCTGTGGAAACTGTCTGCTGTCTCTTGAAAGTGTAATTCTTTTCTCTGTGTTAAAAACAAACAGGGAATATCTCCTGGGAGGGGGTTGTGTGTATGTATGTCTGTAGGTTTTAATTTTTAGAGACTGCAGAATTTCAGTTCAGGACTGAGGCTCTTTATTCTGCTAACAAATTATTCCCTTCCACTTAGTCTGTCAGAGCTTAATATTCCTGGTGAGGAAGTTATGGCTCCCTCCCCCCAGCTGGTGCTAACTTTGAGGCTAATAAGTGACCTAATACCTTCTTAAAAATCGAGGAATTTATCAGCTGGAGATAAATCAGCAGACATCCTTCCTGGGGGAACAGGATTTGAAACGAGGACTTTATCTTTGAGTGCAAGCTGTGTCCCCAAGTCATAGCAAAGTGGAGTTGAGATTCATTACAAAGTGTTCAGGCATCACCATCATGTGCCTAATGAATAAAATCACTTTTTTTTGGACTTCAGTAGCTTCCAGGTTCTGCTGTGGAGAAAAGCTCCACTGTGCCACGTGCTGTGTGAACTCACAGCAAAGTGCCTGCTCAGATTTTCCAGAGTTTCCCAGGCTCTGCTATTTTCCTGTTTTCCTACACCTCTCTTTCAGATTCAGGATTGGGAAATTTTTATAAGGCAAGGCTGCTGCTGAAGCTACAGATTTTTTTTTTAAAGACATTGAAGTACAAGGGGGGGAAACATCCTTCAGAGCATCTGTAGTTAACACAGGAGCTTTTTTGATTTTAAAAAGGTAAAAGGTGTGAAATCTTGCCTACCACTTTGTGCAAACATTAAAATTAATAATTTTTCCATTCATTACAGATTATATTAAGCAGATCATAAATATTTAACTACTTTTGAGACTTAGGCTTCAAGTTTGGTTTTGTTGGTGCCAGATGCTGGAAATATTTAAGATCTGTGTGTGCATTCAGTATGTAAAAAACCAAACAAACTGTCATTTAGAGACAAATTGTCCTGCTTTTAATGGCAATATTGGTTGTTTGGTGCCTCTTTTCATGCTACACTATTATTTTATATGTATTTTCATTTTATCTACTCTGTAGTCAGTATTTAAAACCCACACTTTCTGTGTAGCCTTTGGGAGAGAATAAACCCTACCAGTACTGAGCAGCTTCTTGCTCTTCTGAAAATCTGACTGTATTAATAGAAGCAGTTTCTGTCTAATAGTAGAGGATATCTCTGGATGTTAGTTGGATTTATTTAGTTCCTTAAGAATGGAACCTTCCCTGCTGATTTTTGTTTGGGTGAAAATTTTTCAAACTATTAAAACCAACAATAACAACAAACTGTGATTATAGAGAAGAGTACTAAGTAAGACAGAAAGGCACCCAGGAAATATAAATCTTCCTGATTATTCTTTTGGGGCCCACTAATTATTAATTTTCCTGCAAAGAAATACTTCCTGCTACTTTGTACAATCCCTTTCTTAATTTCATATTGATGCTTCCAGGAAAGTTGTGTTCTTTTTAAACTCATCTTTCTTAATTGCTGATGTTGTCAAGATGTTTAAGATGCTCATGAGACTTTACAGAGTTTCTTGTTAGCTGACAACAGGAATTAATTAATATTAATAATTCTGTTGCAATATTTCTGAACACAGCCACTCTGTTGCAAACCTTGGTGACTGCTGGGATGGGTGCAGTGAGATTCAAAGTTCTTCCAAGTTTTCTCTTGAAGTTGTGGATTAGCTCTGAACAACTCAGCATAAATTCTTATTACTGTTTTTTTTGTTTCTGGAGATTGTCTTTGCCTACTGTAAAAACAACCTGACCAATCTTGTTTCTTAACAGGCTTGGAACTGGTTTTATTGAAATGCAGTCACCAAGGTGTCATGAAAATGTATGTAGAGGGGAAAAGGCTTGCACATTTTTTTTTCTTAAGAGAACTTGAGGCCAAAAGTAGTAAAACAAAGTAAAATTGGAATAAAAGAGCAAAATCAGCTTCCAATAGAATCTAGCTTGAACTTTTCAATGTAGCATTATAATGGATAACAATAAAGTCTGAATGTGTTGACCTGCACTTAAAGTTAAAAAGTTCATTTGCTCCTCCTCCCATTATTGTATTTTAAAGGTCAGGCTGACCAAAGAAAATTGCCTTAAAGGAGCCCAGGATTTACATATTGAATGGAAAAAGTGCAAGATCATAATTTTTTGATAGCACAATCTTTAGCAGTACATTGCAGTGATCCCAGAGTCACTGCAGAAGGGCTCTTCTGCTGACTAACATAATATTAGGTATGTTAAAGCCATTTGCAGTCAGGCAAAACCATAAGGCACTCTTGAATATTCTTGAAATCTTGAAAATACTTGGAAATATTCTTGAAAGTACTCTTGAATATTCTTAAAATCAAGAATACTTGATTTTAAATTCACAGTGGGCCATAGTGGGCTTTAATTCAGCTCAATTGTTTTGTGAATAAGACAATTTATTTAAGCCAAGCAAGAATCCAGTGTGGTTGTGATCTGCTGGGGTAGCAGGATCAGCAGGGACTCTTGTTCAGGATGGGACAGTGGTGTTACCTAAACCCAAAAATCCCTGAGGATGCTGCAGAGCACAAAGAGCTGTGCTTGTGGCAGAGGAGACTCAGCAATCAGCAGCAGATGTGGCAATGAATCTTTCTAGTTCAGACCTGGCCTCAAGTACAGTTTAAGCCTGATCCAAAATAAAGAGGTTTTTTTTACAGTAGGCTTTTAGATCTCTTTTATTTCTGCTTCTTCAAGAACCTCTGGTGACACCTCCAAAAATTCATCCACTAGCAATAAAGAAATGTTTTGGCTTCAGTCACAGTCTGAACACATCATTCTGCCATCCTTGTGGACAATTCCCATAAATAAAATATTACCTAATTTTAATTGAGAGATAGGTCTTATTGAAACTGATATTCAGTGATGGAGAATTCTGTCCCATAGTGATTCAACAGCAAAATTGCCTTGTGGTTATCTCTCCAGAATGTACCAAGGTTAATCTCCATATTACACTATATAAATGTAATTCCCTTTACATTTATAAAGAAATCTTTTCTGTAGCAACCCAGGATCATGTGCTTCATAAAAGACAGAAGGAAAATTAATTGTTTTGTTCTTTAATGGTGTTCATGTAATATACAATAAACAGCAAAAATGAGAAGTTATCTAGAAAGAGTGCAGGAGATGCATTCATATTGAAATGCAACTTGAAAAAAATCATTAGAAACAAAAAAAGAAATGAATGATTTAATTTTATCAATGATAAAAGTATAGAAACCCTACCCAGCCCAACTATAAACATGCTCCTTGAAGCAGCAGAATACTACTCAGCCTAATGTGCAATCTTTCAAGTGGCAGAGTGGAAGAGTTTTTGTTTGGTTTGACAAAGTGATTCTTCTTTTAGTCCTTTGCTCTGCTTAACCAGTATTTCCACTGATAGACACTCATCTTAATACTTCTGTTCCCAATCTCCAGAGTCTCCTAGGTTATACTACAGATTGTATTTTTACAAGCTGTTGCATATTCCCTATGGTAACTGCCTGAAACTTTCCATATTGTACATTCACAGGTATTTATTTACAATTTTTTCATCTTTGTGAGTCAATATTTTTTGTTCTTTTCTTAGTTATAGAGTTTTCCTAGTTATAAAATACACATTTCTATTGACTATGTGCATGGCTCTGAGGACAAAGAAATTGAACTGCATCCTCAAAGACTGTTGGGTGGTTTTCAACCTGTCTGTTGGTGTTTGTCAAGAACTACCATTCTTTTCTTGAGCAGTGAAGGAAGTTATGTTACAGAACAGTTATATTCTCATCTGGAATAGTTGTGTTAGAGAGCTTTGGCATTTTGCAAAGGCTTCTTTTCATAATTCAGGAAAAGACATCTAGAAGGTGCTTTTTTAGGAACCTACTAGGGAAAAAAAATCTACTTCAAAAAAAAATTTATAGCAGCAATAGCCTACTGAGATAATTGGTGTAAAATTTAATATGGAATTATATGTTGTTAAGGATGACATCCTTGTTAAATAGCTTATTGTTAAAAATACAGCCTGAAGTTGATATACTCTAATGGTAATTATACACAGGTTCTTTAATAAAAAAACTGATTTTGTGTGGCTTTGCTTGTGCTGGAATGTGTTGAGAAACAGCTTAATGCCACTCATAATGTTGTGTTTCAGCCATAACACCTTCTTTTTGGCACCTGCTCTTCTGCCATTTGCTCCTAACTGGGAACATATATATCAGGTTCTTTTCTTTTTCAGCCCTTAAACCTTTCCTTGGCTGTCACTGCCCTTCAGAGTTTTAGTGCAGTCTGTCCTTTTTCATAGGGTTAAGTTTGATCCAAAGTTATTGTTACTGCATAACTATTCAGAAACTTGATACTGGTTAAGGGACAGTGGATTACAAAGGGCAATTTCATTTGCAGCAGGAGGGGAAAATAATGTGCTCTCTTTACCATGGGGTAAAGAGAGGGGAAAACCTCAAAACTAAATTCAGTTTTCAGGTAGGCAGACGAATGCCTAGCTCTGTGGTGGTGAGAAAGGTTTAGGTACCAGCTGCAGTGGGGTAATTAGTTGTATTACTCATGGTTTTGTTGTAACAAACAACGAAAAAAAAATTGTTGATGTCTACTCAAGTAGTTTTATCCATGGAATGTGTGGGACAGAAGGAGCTGTTAGGTCTGTGTGGGATAACGTTGCTGCTCTCTGTGGTTCTGACAAAAAAAAAAAAAAAAAAAAAAAAAAAAAAAAAGCAATACAGAGATTGTTTCTGTTCTTGGCAAATCCTGGGAGAAAGCCTGTACTGGAGAAAAGTACTGGGAGAAAGAACTGTTCTGGAAAAGTTCTACTTTACCATGTCTAGAATTCTGTTTCTGAATAGGTAATTTGCATTAGCAAGCTGTACTGCCAGAGCAGGTTCCCAGTGATGGAATTCTAAAATCAAATCAGCTGTGTTTGTGTTCCTGCATGGCTCAGTACCCTTTTAATGCATGGGATATGCTTTGTTGAATAGTGATATCCCTCCCAGCCCTAATGGTTGTCCTCCAGTGGCAGATACACCATCTATATGGCCATCAAAAGACAGCATTGCATCTCATTTTAGTTGAATCGTTAAAAGTTGAAAGCTCAGTCAGTTGGTATTAAAAAACCCAACATAAATAAACAAAGCAACCTTTCAACAAACTCCCAAGTCTCTCCTGCAATTTGTCTGTAATAATGCAAGTGTACTCTTTCATTTTTTAGGCTGCCTTTCCTTCCTATATTGCTGTGGACATAACAGAGAGAAATTGAGTGCTTTGTCTCTTGACTGTAGATGAAATAAAAGCTTTGCCTTCTCAGCCTCTGTACAATCTGTGGAGGAGAGGCAGGCTACAAAGCAGGTCAAAAACTCCAGAGATCTGGACTTCAAGAGTAGTGGTTGAAGAATTGTGGCCACCAATTGCCAGGGGCTTGGTGTAAAGCTGATTTTGGTTACTATCTTGTCACTGCTTTGGGCAACAGGCTGAAGTGCACCCTCCAAAAATTTCCAGAGAACATCACTTTGGGAGGAAGGTTGAAATGCAGAAAGCTGGGGCTGCCCTGAGGGGTTTCTCACCAGGAAATGGGCTGGCAGGAACTTAATGAAGCTCAAGAAAAATCAATGCAAAGCCCTGCAGTGGGATGGAGTGATCTGATGGCAGGATGGAGGCTGGGGATGGGCTGCCTGAGCTCTGCTCTGCAGAAGGGGCCATAAGAATCCTACTGGACAGCAAATGAACAGGAGATGTGGAGAGCAACACTGTGGGAAAGAAAGGCAAACTCCTGCTGAATTTCTCTGCGGGGGTTTAGCATAAGGAGAAGGTCAAGGTAAGGGATTGGTCACCTCTGTGTAGGTGGTAAGACAATATCTCCAGTCCTGAGACTGGAGGAAGGTTGAAATGCAGAAAGCTGGGGCTGCCCTGAAGGGTTTCTCACCAGGCTGAGGAAATGGGCTGGCAGGAACTTAAGGAAGCTCAACAAAAATCAGTGCAAAGCCCTGCAGTGGGATGGAGTGATCTGATGGCAGGATGGAGGCTGGGGATGGGCTGCCTGAGCTCTGCTCTGCAGAAGGGGCCATAAGAATCCTACTGGACAGCAAATGGAACAGGAGATGTGGAGAGCAACACTGTGGGAAAGAAAGGCAAACTCCTGCTGAATTTCTCTGCGGGGGGTTTGGATAAGGAGAGGGTCAAGGTAAGGGGTTGGTCACCTCTGTGTAGGTGTAAGACAACATCTCCAGTCCTGAGACTCGAGGAAGGTTGAAATGCAGAAAGCTGGGGCTGCCCTGTGGGGTTTCTCACCAGGAAATGGGCTGGCAGGAACTTAATGAAGCTCAAGAAAAATCAATGCAAAGCCCTGCAGTGGGATGGAGTGATCTGATGGCAGGATGGAGGCTGGGGATGGGCTGCCTGAGCTCTGCTCTGCAGAAGGGGCCATAAGAATCCTACTGGACAGCAAATGGAACAGGAGATGTGGAGAGCAACACTGTGGGAAAGAAAGGCAAACTCCTGCTGAATTTCTCTGGGGGGGTTTGGATAAGGAGAGGGTCAAGGTAAGGGGTTGGTCACCTCTGTGTAGGTGTAAGACAACATCTCCAGTCCTGAGACTTCATTTGGGGCTCAGGAGTAAAGAAGTCACTGCTGTACTGGAATGAGTCCTCATCTTACATGGAGTTGGCCCTGCTTGGATGAGGGCCAGGGCTAACCACCTACAGAGGTGTCTTTCAGACAAAATTAACTTCTGTTGACATATACATAACATAATGGTTTTTGAATTTTAAGTTGGTGAAGGAGATTTTAGGCAGCGTGTGAAATATGCAAAATAAGCAGCTCAAAAAAGCACCATGCAGGGAATACTCTTCTGTCTTTTTGAGGGAGAATTTATAGGTGTTGTGTTTTTACAGTCTCTGCAGTGTTTTCTTTTCTGTTCACAATGTAAGCATGACTGGAATTGAATGGTGGAGGTGTGGCTGTTGATGCTGTTGTGTGTGTGTCTTTCAAGACTGCATTTCAAATGATTTCAGAGCTGAAACAACTGGTAAACTGAAATGGAAAGACTGAAATTTTGGAAGCTGGCATCACCATGAAATAGGTGACTGAAGGTAAAATGTGCCAGCATCTGGAAATCCATGATCAGAAATGTTTTGTTCAAAGCCTGTAATTCAAGTTGTCCTTCTTCCAAACTGGGTACCTGAGTGTGTGCTTATGAGTTGATAAAGGGTAAAAAAATGATGGGGAAGAAAAATATAAACTATAATTGTGTGGTTTCATCTGGTCTGTCTCAGTTCAGGCCATTTTGAAGAGTTATGTTTTCATTTAAACAAATTTAGTTTGGATGAGGATGTAAATAATATGGTAATATTGATTTTAACATGTTCAAACTTTGCCTTAAAGAATTCTGTCCAGTCTTTTTAGAAAAAAAATATTTTCTTCATTTTCTTGGTAGTAATTTTAAGTAATTTTCTTCGTATTCCCCAGTTGTTTGTTATTAAAACCAAACAAAACAAAACACAAGGAAAAGCAAGCACCAAAACAAAGCCCTAAGAAGGTAATTTCATTATTCTTCATAGTATTGGAAACAGAATTCTGAGAAAACTAAGCAATATCCATTTAGGGGGGATTTTGATTTAATGTTGTTGTATAGATTGAGTGGAAGATTGCTCTTTATTGGAAAAGTTTTCATGAAAAAAACACATATTACTTACTAGAGAGAAACTCAAGTATTAACTCCCTGCCTGTAGCTGAAGTATTTTACTTCCACTATTTTACATGAAGTGAAACTGAAACTCCAGGGAATCATTTTCCCTGATTTTTTAGTGATGTGTAAGATTGCTTTAAATGCTGTAAAGATGAGTTCACAAACAATACCATTCCCCTTGGGAAACTGTTGGAGGCTCTGTCAGTAGGTAATGGAGGATGCTCCCAGGAGTTCCAGCTTCTCCTCTGCCTGCTGGAAGCCTGAGGAAATCAGCATGTTTGGGAGAAACTTAGCAGTGCTACCTGCTTTCCTAGTTCCTTGCTATTTTAGTTTACTACCCAGTTAAAGATTATCTAAATCCTCTTATTTTCTCTAATGCAGTGTCTTAGAGAGAAAAAAAAAAAAAAAAGCAAAAAACAAAACCAAAGATAGAGAAAATTAAAGCTTCTATTCTAGATACAATGTCTGTTAAGGTAAGAAAAAAACTTTTGTTTTTTCCCCTTCAACATAACCTCAGAATTAGTTAAAAAAAAGCTGTAGCAAGGAAGGTGCCCTCTCTTTTGCTTTTTTCTTTTCTCCTGGCCAGGGCAACTCTTGCCTGCTTGTGATTGACTAAACCTTAAATAAGGTTAAACCTTTAAATAACCTTAAAACCTTTACATTTGATAACAGATTTTTAAACCAAAAAAGAGTGTGAAGAAAACGCTCTGTGAAACCCCAACAAAGAAATCCTCTCAGTATTCCTGGTGCCGACTCTCACAGGGATCCAAGAACAGAGCTCAAAGTACGGGAGAGCCCCGGGTTTCACCAGGAGCCTTCTCCATGGCTCTGTCTGTGATGTGCTGTGCCCTCATGTGGTGGAATAATGAAATATCCTCCTGGAATGAGTCAGAAACCATTTGAATTTATTCCCTATTTTACTATAGGACTGGGAGAAATAAAGACTTTTAGCTAAATGGGTGATACTTTGATGCGAAGGAGATTTTGGGTGTTTTTTTGTTGTTGGACACTTCTCAAATGAGTAGAAATTAAACAGCTTGGCTTTTTGGAAATTTTTAAGGAGGGCAAAGTGGCTTCATTTCTGGTTGGTTAATACTCCTAACTCTAAGTATAGGAGTGAAAACTCACTTGTTGACTTTCTCCTACTTAATATATAATACCAATAGTCTTTTAATTTTGTGTTAATAATACATAGCATGCATCTTAGGTGTTTGTAAGCTTGATTGTCAGTTCTGTATTCAGTTTTGAAATTAATTAATGAGGTTTTTTTCTTCATTTTTATTCCTTGTGATTCACTGCTAGCAGCCTCTCCAGGGCTTTAGATCCTTACAGCAAATTGGATATGATAATCTCTTTTCTTAGGCTTATGAAAGGAGTGTAAAAAAGTTTCACCCCAAATTAAAAATTGGTAAAATTAGAGAAAAACAGGAAAATGCCCTTATGACCTCAGTGACATTTACTGTTTTAATTAAAAAGGAAATGAGTAGATGTCAGTGTGGATTTGTAATAATCACTAACTATGAGAACTTAAAGTTTTTTAAATGCAGAAAAATGACTTAATTCTGCTACTATTGAGTTCTTGCTAAGACCACAGCACTGGAATTCTAACATTTCTGTCTGCTATGACAAGAATCACAGAAATAGAGAGGAACAATTTAAGTTTTGTATTTTACTTGGGTTTTAGGTAATCAGATTAATCTGATGGTTTTGTTGAAGACAGTTTTCTCAAACGTGACAGTACCCAATTGTGTAATGACTCCACTCAGACATCCATTTAAGCTTTTCTAGCTTGTCAAAAACTGGAATTATCAAAAATTCCTAACAAGAGACTAGAAACCCATAATATGGATGGGGTTTATTTAGTTCTGCAAGAGAGAGTGGATCCCTGGGAAGGTCCTGGTAAAGTGAATACATAGGAAACTTGAGGAATATAAATGTTATCTTTCATAGGTGGAATATTAAGATAACCTCTTTCCTTTCTCCTAAGTAACTCCTTATGGGATAGAGTTATAAGAAAAAAAGGCTGGAATTCATATAGGTCTTCCAAATTGTATCACAGTAGTTTAGTGCCAGTTAACAGTGGAACTTTGTCACAAAAAAAGAGAATTTAAAATTTTTTTGCATCTAATTTAATGCAAATTAGATGCAGAATACACCAGGGGAGACAACTTCTATTGATTCTTATTTCAGTTGTGGGAGAGTCAATTCAAACATATTGCAGGTTTCTGTGTCTGTTGTATAGAAGAGAATTTTTCAGAAAGTTTTGTAGGTGGAAAATACATGGGGTTTTTATTTTGTATTGTTCTTCTTTTTGTTAACAGAATGAATGGTAGGAAATTCCACAGAGAATAAATACTTGCTGAAGAACTTTAAAATACTTTCTGAAGAACTCTAAAAGTACCTTATATAATATTGATTCATGTTGGCTGTGATATAAGCCTCTTGAATACTGATAAGAAAGCTATAAATTAACAGTAAGCATGTTGCTATCTCTAAATTACATCCTAAAGGTACATCATGTAGACAGAATAAAAATATGCAGATTTGCTCAGGAATTTGTATTTGGCAGCAGAAATGTGAATCAGAGCAGTTAGCTGTCCTCCAGCTAGATTGGATTAAAATACACTGGCTCTAGTCAGTGTTGCCTGATTTATCCATGTACTTTGCATCCAAAAGGTAGGTGTGTCACTGGCATTTTTCAACATCCTAGCTAATAGTTTATATATTAGAGAGAAAAGTCTGCTGATGTATCAGTTCTTGTAACCAACAGGTATTTGCCAAGATGGAAGGGAACTGGAAGGTAGACAAAAAGACTGGGTTAAAGCACTGGAATTTGGGGTGGATAATGAAAGTCGTAGTTGTCAATAAAAAGCTAAATATCTATATAACAGAAAAATAATTGCAGTTTTATGAATTAGCTGCACAGCTGGTGCTAATTGTGCAGAGCTGATTACAACAGTTAATTATGTAAGCTGCTATGATTTATGGGCTAAGGACAGTGGCAAATTAATTAAGATGGTAGAGAAATTTGAACATTATCAAAAAAAAGAGTTATATTAAGGGCTGATTCATACTTAGCAGAACATGTGTGTTCACAATTCTATTGGTGTAAAAGGAAAAAAACCCACATTTTTTAATGTATTACTAGAGAATAAGAACAAAGACAGAAAAAAACAAGTTAGCTGCTTTTCTGTTCTCTGGCATGGAGGAGAAGGGGTTGGATAAAGTCTTTTAGATTGCATTTAGCTCAGTAATATTTTGCAGCTGGATTAGGATTACCTGATGAGCTACAGCTGAGGGCAATATCATAAAATGAATTAAATAAAGGAGTTGGGGTTGGGAGCTGCTGAGGGTCCTCAGGATTAGCTCCTTTTTTGTTCTCTGTGGCATGGAGGTTGTTTTAAAGTCTTTTAGACTGCAATTAGCTCAGTAATATCTTGCAGCTGGATTAGGATTACCTGATGAGCTACAGCTGAGAGCCGTATCATAAAATGAATTAAATAAAGGGGTCGGGGCTGGGAGCAGCTGAGGGTTCCCAGGATCAGCTCCTGTGAGGAGCTCCCGATGTGAAGCTCTTTGTTCCAAAACTCAGCCCCAGATCTGGCTAATGCTGAGCCCCTCAGCTCAAACGGGGGGGACTGCGTCATTAAAGAAGGGGAAAGGAGCGGCTGTGAGACCTCGGGGCAGAGGAGAGAGGGAGAGCAACACAGGAGCAGAGAGACCGAGGAGAGTGAGGAAGGAGGGGGAGAAGATCCCTGAGCAAAGGTTCTCCTCAGCCCGTGGTGAGACGCCGGGCTGTCCCCCTGCAGCCCCTTGAGGACCACGATGGAGCAGATGTGGCCCTGCAGCCCCTTGAGGAGCAGGGTGGAGCAGCCATGGATCTCCAGCCATGGAGGAGCCCGTGTCAGGGGAGGTGTCTGCTCCCTCAGCAGCCGTGGCTCTGCGGGCAGCCCGCGCTGGAGCAGTCTGTGCCTGAGGGACTGCACCTGGCGGGAGGGACTCATGTCGGAGGGGTTCCTGAAGGACTCTCTCCCATCAGAGGGACCCCACCTTGGAGCAGGGGAAAGCTGAGAGGAACCCTCCTGCCTGAGGAGGAAGGAGAGCCAGAAACACCCTCTGAGGTACTGACCACAAACCCCACTCACTCCCTGTGGCCTTCGGGGTGGGGAGAAGGTAGAAAGTTCTGGAACAAAGTGGAGGACGGGATGGGGTGGAGGAAGGTCTTCCAGTTAATTTTTTTTCTTTCTTTCTTTTTTTTTTCTTCTCCTCCTTCCTTTCTCCTCCTTCCTTTCTCCTCCTTCCTTTCTCCTCCTTCCTTTCTCCTCCTTCCTTTCTCCTCCTTCCTTTCTCCTCCTTCCTTTCTCCTCCTTCCTTTCTCCTCCTTCCTTTCTCCTCCTTCCTTTCTCCTCCTTCCTTTCTCCTCCTTCCTTTCTCCTCCTTCCTTTCTCCTCCTTCCTTTCTCCTCCTTCCTTTCTCCTCCTTCCTTTCTCCTCCTTCCTTTCTCCTCCTTCCTTTCTCCTCCTTCCTTTCTCCTCCTTCCTTTCTCCTCCTTCCTTTCTCCTCCTTCCTTTCTCCTCCTTCCTTTCTCCTCCTTCCTTTCTCCTCCTTCCTTTCTCTGTCATGTTTGCATCTGATTTGTTTTCCCCAAGTTGAGTGTGTTCTTCATGGGACCATAGATGGGGAGTGAAAATCATCCTGCCCTTGTCCTGACCCATGAAGTTCTTAGTTGTAGTTTATCTCATGTTTTCTCTTTCTCTTTGTTGTATTTTTTCCTCCTCATCCCAGAGGATGGGGAAGGATCAATGGGCAGCCCCCTGGTTCTTTGTTGGGGCACAGGAGGTGTGCAGAGTGCATGAGGCAAAATCCCATCTGGTTTTGCTCTGGTTCTGGATGGTCAAAGTGAAGAAGATCACAGTGTTCAGGTCCGTTATTGACTTCATTTTGAGTCTCATCTCCTTTAGCCCAGACCACGATCTGTTTCTCTCCCGAAGTATTTTAAAAACTCTTTGCTTCACTCTGCTGCCAGAAGAAACAAAGCAACCAAGAAAACTCAACCCTGAGCCAGTTTGGGAAGTGAGGTTCTTGATTTCCAGGCAGTCACAGTGTTTTTGTTTGGTGATACTGTTGCTTTTTTGTTTGTTTGTTTCTTGTTGGTGGTGCTTTTGTTTTATGATACAAACATTTTGGAAACAGGAGGATTGTGAAAAACAAAGCTCAAGGGAATGCCATAAGTATAAGTGGTGAGGCAATAGGATAGTGCACTCGAGTGGAAGGGTAGCTTTATATCTAGAAGCAAAAGGGCCTTTACACTAAAATGTCAGAGCTGTCTTTTTTCAGGTCATTGAGTGTTTCCAGCAGCTTGGTGATATATGAGTTTAGCAGAGGAGAGGAATAACCTGTAGCTGTTCATATTCAAGAAATGCCACTGGGAAGAAGATGTAATATTTACTTGAAAATAGAAGGGACGTAGGGAAAAATACTGTGGTTTGGTGGGTTTTTTTGGTGTTTTTTTGTTTTTTTTGTTTTGTTTTTTTGTTTGTTTGTTTTTTGTTATTTGGTTGTTTTTTTGTTTTGGTTCTGTTTTTTTTTTCCAATAATAATGATCTTTCAGAGAAGCCCTTTGACATTGACTTCACTTGTCACAGCAAAAAGTGTTTGTGTGACTGCTTTTCAGAATGCACATGTTTGCATAGCCATATTTGATTGTAATAAAACCCAAACAAACTGATTGATGCTGTCCACCCTCTCAAATGCTTCAACAGCCTTGGCCATGGATATTTAAAAATTATTTGGGTTGGAAGGGACCTTTCAAAGTCATCTGGTCCAGTTCTCCTACCATGAGCAGGACCTTTTCCCTGACTGAGTTGGTCAGGGTCCTGTCCAAGTTAATGTTGAATACATCCAGTATACATCCGTATATACATCTGGTCTGCCTGTTCCAGTGTCTCATGATCCCACTGGCTGTGCTTTTGATTCAAGACAAGATTTGTGTGACTTTCTAGGTTGTAAACCCTCAATGCTGGCTCGTTTTTCATTTACCAGTATCTCCAAAGGGCTGCTTTCAGTCCTTTCTTCATCCATTCTGTACTGAAGGAATAATAACAAGGCATCAGTTGTAGGGTGGCTACTACTGACAAACCACGAGGATTAGTAGTAGAAATAAATATTTTCCTCAAAAATTGTCATTATAGATAAATTTTGTAAGTTATAAGTGAATTTGTACATGTTGAAAATTTGTAAAACTTGAGTTTTATCAGATATTTAAGGAGATATTGAGGGTAGAGAAGGTGGAAGTGGTATAATTCTTAAACTTTTGGCCCATGCATTTGAGGAATCTTTAGGGAAGGCTTTAATTCACAGGGCTGGGAATGTTTTTCTCCAGTTGCTGACTGAGGGTTAATTTGATGAGATGTGATCCTAGCTCTGTCCCTTTCACTTCTGGCATTCCTGCCCACTCATGACCTCTGTGGTAGGGAAATCCATATTAATAGAATTCTCTGCTTTTAGCAAAGACATCCTTGCCTTTCTTTTGTGCTGCTGGAGCTGTATAAGGAAGACTTAATTCAGGATGGGACTGAACTATTAATTAGCAGAGTTCTGTTTTTCCAGCAGAGATCTGTAGAACTGTATGAAACTGCTTTAATAAAATAAGAGAGCAAGGTTCCCTTGTGTGATGACAAAGCCAGGATCATTATAGGGCTGCCAAATGAGCTTATGGTAATTATCAAGTGATATATTTGATAATTGCACAGAATTTTGGGTGAGGTCTGCATTAATTAGTAACAGAAGCTGATACATTCTTCTTTTTTTGTACCAGCATAGGCAGGATATTTAAAATAAGCCAGTTAGCTTTAAAGCCTTGCCAGAAAACTGAGCTCAGTTCTAGTCTTGTGTTTTTTATTTTTTAATGAGTTTTCATGAGTGGTTTTCTTCTGTAAGGGTTGTGTTTTATGCAGAACCCCACCTGTGCAAAGACTGGAATCCAGAATTTCCCTTTAACCTGGGAATGTCTGAACCCCACCTTGAGGATGGTTTCTCTCCTTCTGTACTGCCTTTTTGGTCATGTGTGTTTTCCATCTCTTGCCCCATGATGGTCCAGTTTCATTTAGAAAGAAGAAAACCCCACTATTCCAGTCAGTGTACAGTTGATTTATTGCATTACTTCATTGGGAACTGGGAGATCTCCTTTGCATCACACGGGCCCAAGTTTCTACTTCCCTCTTTGTTTTTTATGAGGCCATCATATTAAAGTTTACAGAATATTTTAGGAAACCTTGGATGAAAACTGCTTTACAAAGGAAAAGTCATTGTACTCATACAAATCGTTGCATGACTTGATCCTGATATCCATTTTGAAGCAATCTTGTTGCACTTTTGCCCATATTTCTTGTATTGGAGGCCCCAGAACTTGGCATGATACTCAGGGGTCATTGCTATCTGTGAAGGTCCCTCAGGTCCCTTCAAGCATTTTATTTATTCAGTACATGAGACAGTGGCATCATTTCAAGAGTGAAGGAAATAGCAGGGACATTGAATGAAGTGACCATCTCTTCTGTCATTATTAGTTGAGGGATCATTAAAACTGACAAAACTTTTTTTTTTTTTCCCCCCAAAGGTAACAACGCTGGTTAACACGAGCAATAAAGGACCATCTGGCAAGAAGAAGGGGCGCTCAAAGAAGGCTCATGTGTTGGCAGCTTCAGTGGAGCAGGCAACTCAAAACTTCTTGGAAAAAGGGGATCAGATTGCCAAAGAGAGCCAGGATCTCAAGGAGGAATTGGTTGCTGCCGTAGAGGATGTACGCAAGCAAGGTACGTGGTAGGAAACTTGGTGACTGTTTTATTTGATGCTTTTCCAGATTCCCTCAAAAAAACCCAAGTGAATCAGCTGTTCTGATGTAATGTAATTAAAACTGAGTTCTGTATTACACTGTATTTGTAATATGGTATCTAAGTATTAAAATAGATGTATCTTAATAAATCGCAGTGAGTATAAAGAATGTTCTAACTCTGGGTAAAAAAAAAAAAAAAATCTTTTTTCCTTTCAGTTGTTCTAGCACCAAATACCAAACTCAAATATTACTTAGCATCCATGCTGCCCAGTGCCAAGGCTTGCTGTTTTCAATTCTCTTTTTATTCTGCTGTTTGACAAAATGAACATGATTCACTCTGCTACATTTGAGCAGTGCTTTAATGCCTGTGAATGCAAATGTAGAATTAGGATTATGGTGCATATGTTTTTTAAAAATCTATCAAGTATCAACCAAACAGTACAGCATTATGTACTTGTGTACACAGTGACACAAAAAATTGCTTAGCAGGGGACTCAGGCTTGGTATAATACCATCTTCTCTACTGGCAGTAGTAGTCTTGGCTTTTCACAGTTTAATATTTGATATTATAAGAAAAATGCATTGAAATAAGGCTTTGAAATTTTGAAAATAACATGGATATCCCTGATAACATAGATATTATCTGACAAGTTTCCTTCACAAGGGAAAATGTATGTTAAATGCTTTCAAATTTACATGTGTGGTAGGGGAAAAATATGTTTTCAATATATACCCATAAAATCCCCTTCCTTTTTATTGCCTCTGAATGTAATTATGTTTATTGCAGCATAACTAAGTACCTTTTAGGTTTTTTCCATTATAAATCCTATAATCTAACAATACCATCTGCCAGCATCATCAGTCTTGGATCTTCAGAACAAGACTATCAGATCTCCAACTGAGATTTTAAAAAGAATCTAAAAGACTTCCTTATAAAATAGTGATTTTCAGTGAGTTTGTCTCCCAGCACTCATACACTCATGGTGTATTCAGTTCAAGAAAATTGGACTCAAATGATCATATGAGCAGGGAGGGTTAAAACCTCATAAACACTGATTAGTGAATGTTCCAGTCTGATTTAACCTGAGGTGATTTTTTTCCTCCTAACCACTTTGTGTTTAGTTTCAGTGTTTTCCTGTTCCTGTGTGTTTTGTTTTTTTTTTTTTTAATATTCAGTTGTCAGCACATCAGAGTTAGTCAAGTATTTGCTGTATACTCTGTGTAGTGTTATGCCAGTATTCTGGAGGGTGGTGCAGTATTATTGTTTTTTTCTTAATTTATTCAGGATTTTGATACCAGCGCCTGCTTGTTCTCTTGTCAACAACTTCACCTTCTTGTTGCTTACATTATTTCCTTTGTGTTATGTCAAATTCTGATACAGCATCTTTAGTGCTGATGTGAGTGGAGTTCCCCTGTTCCCTGTGAATTTATCACTCTCATTCTGACCCAGTTTGCTGCATTCTCCCAAGGGAACTTCTGAGGTGTAGTCATCACCTAACCTGTTGCCTACTCTCTGATCAAGGCAAATGGGCCACTTTCCTTAGTGTGGTACCAGAGCTCCTTATTCTCTTCTGTTATCATTACAGCAGTGATTTCTTTGTAGAATTAGTGGTTAGAGTTTTGGTTTTCATCTCAGTGGAATTTATGACTTTTTAATTGATAATAAGCCTTTTATTCTTGCTTTTAATCTGTATTTAAAAGCGCAGGAAGCGGAGAAGGAAAAAAAGACCTTAAACAGTATTACACAGAATGAGTGAGGCATTCATCTTTTGTCAACACTGCAGGCTAGGAAAAAGTCTCTTGGAAAAGTGGAGCAACTTTTTTGGGTCTGTACAACGTGATTCCATAATCAGGAGAGCAGGAGACACCAAACACCATTATTGGCCCACATGAGCCAGCCTGAGTGAACTGATATGTTTAGTTCAGTGACATACAGAGCTGGATTAATCAACTATTTTTTTTTCCAGAGTATTGCCAGTTGATTTTCTGGCAAAATTCCAGCTTGGGTAATTATGCCATCAACCTAAAAAAGTCTCCTGGAGTTACAGCTGGCTCTGGTGTGCTCCTCATTTCCTGCCCTATATTGCTGAATATTCTTATGTGGTACTTTAGGCACTTGTTGCAATTCACCCCAGGGAGAGTTGCTTTCCATTGCTAGGTATGAAATGAATGTACTGTGTCATTGGGAAAAAACCTTGGAATGCAAAGACTATATAGCTTCAAGATGCTTGTTAGTTTAATAATGTGGAAGGGTAAAGTATAGGGGGGTAGCTCTATGAAACTCTGTTTTGATCTGCAAAGTGGAGTTCTAAAAGCACAACTAAAAGCAATTTTACATTAAAATATAAATAATTAAATTATATAGTTAAACATATTTTATATTTAAAATAACATCCTTAGCTGAATACATTCCACTTTGGTTTGTTTGGTTAATAAGAATTCAGCTAATGGATACAGACTTAATCACTCTCTCTCTGCTAGTTCTGCAGCATTTTTCCTAGTGTATAAAATATATGGGAGTGGAATTACTTCACAAAGGTGTTTCTGTAGAAACCACTAACAGCCTTGTCACAATATAGCTATCACTCAACATGGGAGAGGAGGAAATTCTTTTTCTAGAGAAAGCAGATGGAGAAATACTGTCTGTTTTCTCAACTTAAGTTTCAACTCGTGAGTCCCTGCAACAGAGCTCAAAATGCAGGGATGATCTGCAATTGAAGGTATTTAAAAATGTCTCTTATTATAAAAACTAAGCACTGATTACTTCGGGGCTTCTGGGGGATTTTTCTGAGTCTTTCTGGCTGATTGTAATTCCCAAAGTCTGAGTTGAATTTAGGAACTGTAGGATTTTGGGTTTGAATTTGGCAAGTATGATGGAGGAATAATGGATACTTTAAAAAAAAACAAAACTCAAAAGCTCGTAGTACTGATATTTTATCACTTAGAATTTGCCTACATAACCTCAGCTAGGGTTTCTTACCTAAGCTAGGGCCTAGAGAAATGTCTGTTTTTCAGAAAAAAGTATATCTGGTATTCTCACTTAAACCCATGTCTGTTCTCCCTGCATTATTTAGAATACTTTTCAATTACGGTGTATGAAAATGTTTTGGGTTTTTTGAGGGGGGGGGGGGGTTTGGTGTTGTGGTTTTTGGTTGGTTTTTTTTTTTTTTTTTGCTTATAGAAGTTAATAAGCATTATTTCTAGATAGAGAAAAAGTGTGTGTGTAAAAAGAAATCACTGAAAACAGTTATTTTAGATCAACTAGACCTTGTCATTTCTGAAAGCTGAAGTGAGGCTTTTGGTCAGTCCTGCTGAATGGGAGAATGAATCTCAGTCTACACTTTTGAAAGAATCTGTATGTATAATAAGAACATTTTCTACTTTGTCAATAGCATCTATGCTATTGGCAACTTGTTTTTTTTCCAGTCTCCTGTCCAACAGGAAGCTTTGAACATGTAGATTTAAAGCCTTATATTTAGCAAGTCACTGAAGCTGTAGTCTAAAAAGTTTTTGTCTTGTTGTTCAAAAATATTCATAATGTATTTTGAATTGCTTGTTGCATTTGGAAGTGACTTCAATTGTTATTCATCTTTGCAGTGCTCATCCTGAGAAATGTGGCATGCTAAATGTCATTCTATGCAAATAGGCTAATGCCAGCTCTTCCAGACCCTTTTCAAACCATTAATTATCTTCAGCTCTCAGAGTATTCAGCTTCTGAAAGACGTTTATGTTCCTTTTCTAAAATGATTTAAAACACCTCTGATGAAAGCTCAGGCACTGTACAGAATCTCAAGGAGCTGTTGTACAGATAAGGAGTGACAGGGCTTGCCAGATCCAGTGGTGAGGCTGCTCCATGGCCCCAGATCCAAGCAGGAGGGATGTTGGGTGTTTCCATTCCCAAGAGGCACATGGACCCCAGCACAGCTCCTTGTTGCTGTGTGTGTGACTGAACACATGCATCAGACACCCAGCACTCCCTCTTCTATCAAACACTCACACAAGTTGCCCAGAGAGGTGGTGGATGCCCCAACATTGGAAATATTCAAGGTCAAGAGGGCTCTGAGCCACCTGGTCTGGTTGAAGATGTCCTTGCTCGCTGCAGTGGGGTTGGGACAGATGAGCTTTAAAGGTTCCTTCCAGCCCCAACCATTCTGCCATTTCATGAAACAAACCCAACAGCACCAAGGGTCTTATCCTCTGCCTCTCTCTGTCTAATTAAGATTGAAGGTGCCTTAATGGGAAACCCCAACTTTTGTGTGGATAATACAGATCCCTTCAGCAGCTGGGTTCAGTTTCTTGGGCTCCCCCATAGCTGCTCATCCCATTTCCCCAGTTCCCAAGGGCACAGACAGCCACAGACACTTGGAAGCAGATGTCTCAGTCAGCTTCCAGATGCTGTGATCACTTCCACAGCTGGAAATCAGAAAATCTGCCCCATGGCATGGCCAGGCAAGATTTATCAGTGATTTGTTGACACACAGCTGGCCCCTATTATCCTCTTATCCCACAATTTCCCCATGTTTGTTCCTCCCCAAAATCATCTTGGTCCTTCCTTATCTCTACCTTTTGTTCTTCCCCTAAACATCTTGTTACCAGTCTTGTGCAGTTCTAAAATGTTGTTCTTCCCTTGAATCCCATAATGAGTCCTGTATCCTGGAGCAGGAAGCTAAAACCAGAGAGAAATGAAATGCATGGAGGTGATTTTCTGTATTAAAATTCTGTATTAATGGTTCAGTCACTTGGGAAGGTGTTGGAAGGAACTGGTGATGATGGTTCTTGGTAAAGCCAACTGTCTAAGAGCCTTTACTTATTCTCTGGACCGTTTTCAAAAGGTTTATTTCTCTTCCATCCTTGGCTGGGCTTTTCCAGTATTGATTTCACTTTGAGTATTTTGTTTAAGCTCTTGTTAGTTTGAATTTACAAAAGCAACTTTCAACTCACAGAAAGGTTTGCTACAAAAGGTGGTTGGTGTTTGATACATTGCCCAAGTATGACATTTGAGAGAGATTTTACAAAATCAGAGATATATATGTTTAAAAATATTATAAATGAATGTATTAGGTGATTTTTCTTTTTTCCTACTATATTTATTTACAAATCTTGCAAATTTACAAGTCTTGCAAATTTTAGTACTGTCATGATTCTGTAGCAGGGAGGAATGAAATTGCTGCAGAACTTCAACTTCTGACAGTTGTCAAAAAATTAAATTATACTCACAGATTTAGTGTTAGAGAAATAGTGTTTCTTCCAGAACTATTTGACTCAAATTCTAAAATCAGATCCTAAGATTACTGCTTGTTACTTTAGAAGCAATATTTCTCTCAAGAAGGGTTTTATTTGAGAAAAGATAGCAGAAACACATTTAAAAAAATAGAAAATAAATTTATCAAGGCTTGTAACTGGGGCATATTTTGGAGTAAATATTTTACACCACCCATGCCAGGATAGTATTAGTGTGCATGAGATTTCTGAATTCAGGTCAGATTTAGAAAATAGTTTCACTAGGATTGGAAAAAAAAAAATGAAAAAAATAGGGTCTTTTTACTACTTGTGTTTCCAAATTGGAAGAGGTGCCACAGCCAGTTTATCTTGCCCTGTTCTGGCTCCCAGCAGTAATTCCAAAGCTGGGAAGGGCTTAGTTCCCAGTCAGTAATCTCCAGCAGTATTAAATGCACAGCCTTTTCAATTAAGTTTTGAGATAACTACCAACCATGTTCTGCAAGAAGATTTTCTGGCACGTATGAAATCTGTATTTAAGTCCTCTCTGTGAATAATTTAATACAGAGATTTAAATGGAAGCCTCTGACCCCTTAGAAGAACACTGTGATGCTGAAGCTGTAGAGCACCATGGGATGAGCATCTCAGCCTCTCCTTTTGAAGCTGTTCTAATTTATGTGCTAGTAAAACATTGTCTGGATCACAGCTGTGTGCTCAAAATCACCATTGACTCATTGGGCAGAAATTCTGAACTGAGTTTCTTTCTGTTCAACCCAGCATTAGTAAAAGAAAAAAAAAAAAAAAAAGACATGTTTGATTCACCCTGTGAATTGGAATATCAGTTCTTTTAGTCTGTCAGATCAAAAGTATTTGGAAGGAGTTTCTTTTCAGCTTGGTAGTGGTGTGACCTTGGGTGACTCTGTGTTGTTACTCCTAAAACTTCCATCACCACTGATGGAATTTTTCAGCAGAGCAAAGGTAAAGGGTAAGATTGAAACAAACAGGGGTTTCCCCAGCTCTCTGATGCAGCAGTGGACAGGGGGAGGGAAACTGGGTGGGAGGGTGAGCTGGAGAGGGGCTGAGATGTTCTCTTGGAGATGGAAGTGGTCCATTCAAGGGAAAAAGGCAAGAAGGTGAGCTTGAGGTTTGGTCATTATTTATGCTTCAGTCTGATTGCTCCAAATGAGCAATGGACAATATGGGGAGGTTTTACAAAGCCTTCACCCAAAGGGGAAGACAAGTTTCCTCCTGCACAGCCACTGTTACCCTGTTCTGTTTCCTCCTCCTTTCCAGTCCTTCCCCTGAATAGCAAACCCAGGATTCTCAGTCTTCCAGAAACTGTATCTAGAAAATTTTAAAAGCAATTCAGTAATGAGGGTGCCAAAAAAAAAAGCTACTAAAAACTCGTAAGTTTTTTTTTTTTGTTCTTTTGAGGAAATGGGTAAATGAGGTGGTAAAATGTACTTCCAGTTTAAAAAGGCAAGGTTGGTTGTTTTTGTGTTGATGGTTTTTTTTGTTCATTTGTTTGTTTCCATAATATAATTGTAAATACTGCTGTAACTCAGCTAAGAAGTGAGAACCTGGGGTTCTGATCCGTGTTACTGAGATTATTTCTTCCACTTACCCAGTCACATTTAATGAGAAAGATAGAAGCACTCCCTGGAGCAATAAACTTTGCCTGGAATACACCCTCCTCACTCTTCCTCCTGGTCTGAAATGAGTTCCTTCTGTGTTCTTTGGTTTTGACTGCATTTTCCATGGCAGTCATCCAACTTTAAAAGCAGTTGTGAAGAACCTTCATGCCCCCTTACAGATGAGGCTTTGATTTTAGATATGGTTTCAGAAATTGGTAGTCAATGGGAGAACTAATAAAAATGACAGCATGAAAATTCAGAATACAGTTTATAATTGAATCCTAAAAGGTGCCTTGTTGATATATAAAAGACTTCAATTTATTGTCTTTCCATTTACCATTTTGAGCACATCTTTGGAATACATTTTTCATGTATTTCAAAGGCCAGTAGTGTGAGTAATGCTTCACACAGTGAGGGAATATAAAATGTTATAATCAAATAACATGCAGTGCTTTCCTCTGAGAAGTCTCAAGTTACAGTATTCTGATCACCAGCTATCTGATTTTTTTCTCATTTTTTTGTCTCTTGATCAGAAACAAATGCTTTCCAAACCTAAACTCTGCTAGGTCTTATGGCTGCTGTTTTTATATAAAAACTGGAAACAAGAGACCATTCAGCAGTGCCTATGGAATTCAGAATTATAACTACTAAAAATATGGACTGATTTTGTTATGCTTGCATCTCTCATTCATAATTGTTTCAGATTTGACTTTCATAGTTGTGGTTGGCCTTGTTCTGTGTTTTTTTAATTGCAGATAATTGAGTTCATATGCTCTGTTTATTATTTTGTGTTTTCTGCAGTATCTGATGAAACATATGTTGCATTCTTCACAAAAATGTGTCAACTCAATCTTCCTTTCACCTCTTTCTTCTGGACCTTATGGCTTTAAATTGCTTCTAATTTTATTACTTCAGTCATGCTTTTATAGCTGTGAAATCTGATTGTCCATGAACGTGGATGAATGAAGGTATTGTTCAGTTAATATATTTCCTATTGGCTGAAGCAGTTTCCATTTTCTCCTCTCATTTGTCTTTTATTGTGCTCCTTCCCTCTTGCCTCTACATCCAAGAATGCTTTATGTCAGAAAAAAAACCTTTTTTTTATTTGTTCTGACTCTGTATAGCTCATAGAAAAAAGATCACTGTCAACCACTAGGACTGTCCTTTATAGATAGATGGGAATGGCAAAAATTATGTTGAGTTTATAGGGTAAGATTGAAACAAAAAGGAATAGGTAAAAATTTTTTATTATAAGTTAAGAGAAACTTTCAAAGTGAAAGGAAAGATGTTCTGGAATAATCCATAAAAAGCAGTGACAAAGGCAGAAGGTGATGGGGGAGTTGTAGGATAAATCTGTCTGCTTATGATAAGTACTGGAGGACTGTGTGCTGTGGTTGTAGGTGGAAGCAAGTAGCTAGACATCATCATCTGGGGATCCTGCCAGGCACACATTCCTGTCCTGAGTATAAAATAATCTAGTTTAATGTAAGGATCATACCCCAGTATTCAAAACGTGATTTTAGGCCTATTTTTAATTCTATAGAAAGGATACCTTAAGATTGCAGGGTAGGACAAACTTTTCTTTTTTTGTTTGTCTTTCTTTCCACTTTATTTCTCAGTTTCCCTTTTGTTTTCTGCACTTTGATTTTCCTGACTAATCCAATCTCCCTTTTCTCAGAGAAAACTAAAGATGTGTCATTTCATTGCTGTTTGCTATTTTTTTTCCCCAATTCAGTTTGAGGTGGAAATGCTCAGTTTACTCTAAACATTTGAATTTATGGAGCAGGTATGCTCAAGCCAGGCTAGCACAGAAATGTGTATGGACTCTAATACACCTGCTGACAAGTGCATCAAAAAGATGCAACTGAAAATTAATCCTGATAATTAATCACAGTTTTTATACCTCTCATATTTCTTCTTGGGCTTCCACTGTGACACCTGTACTTGCAGCTCTCTGTAATGACTGCTGGTTTTGGGTTTTTTTTCTGTTCTCGTAAAAAAATGTAACAATAATTACTGCTTATGAACCTTTTAGCATACAAGACATGCTGATCTACCTTTCTGGGGGGGTCTCTAGGTGGACTTTTGCATTTTGAGTTCTGAACCAGAGTGTTATTTTACACCATGAACTTCAGGTATCTCTTTATCTCCCTGCATAGAAGCCTTTGAAATTTTGCAGCATTCATGCATCGAGGGGCTATGTTCTATTAACAACTGTATGATGGATTTCCAATTGAAAATGAAATGAAGTGTGAGGATATTAAAATGTTTCCAAGTCAGGTTTGAATGAAAGATTGGTTAAGTCTGTGAAAATTATTTTTTAGAATGTATTTCTTAGTTTTGGAAATACAGGCTTAGTTTTCGTGTAGATTGATGCTTTGGGCATGATGTGGACTGGGTCTCAAATATGGGTTCCTGTAAATGATATGTGCAGATTATGGGAATGGATAGTAGAAATGAAATAACTATTATTTAAAAGTGCTGTTGAACCTTCAGTCTTTTGCTCTACATAAACCTGCAAGTGGTCTTTTATTCTTTGTTTTCTTCTCTTAGCTTTTCTTACTGTAGGTTTATGCCATAGGCTTTCCCTGTGGTTGTGACCCTCCTTGGTCTGCTTTTCTCCTTTCTTATACAGTCTCATGCTGAAGTACCTTTTCCAATTTTAGTATTTAAATATTCCATATTATTATTTTTTTCTCTTGGACACAAAACCCTAAATTTTCCAATGCTGACATCCTTGTTCTCTTAATCCCAGTCAGGGTGTTGAGTAAAGGCTTTTTAATTTCAGCAGTGGTTCCCCCACCACCACGTTTTTAATGATACCATTAAGAACAGTCTTTGTGCCTCTCTTATTTTCATAATCTGCTCATTTCTTTTATCCTCAGGTCCATCAGAAAGAAGTCTGGGTGATGGGCAGACAGCAATATCTTTTGCTGTATTAAACTCCAGGGTGTAGTGTGCTTAGAAACAGGCTCAGTTCAGAGCCCTGTGGTCTCTGCTTCTGTCAAGTCATTCACAAACAGGAACCAAGTGGCATAAAGAGCATAAATTAACAGGGATATAAAGCAATGCAAAACTGACCCCTTAAAACCCTCAGTCTCACCATCAATCCTCAGGGATTTCCCTGAGTTGACAGAAGTAGCTTGATGCTCCCTCTGCTCTCAGAGCTCGTTGGAAACTTTTGATAAATTTTGTTACAGAAGATGTGTCATGCTGGAAAATATCAACCCTTTGAGGCTTATCTCAAAAAAAAAACCATTGGTTGTATCTGAACTTTTTGTCAGGCCATTTTTTTAATGTGATAATAGAGAATGATTGAGCTGATCTTATTGAACTTAGTGCACAGTGCCTGGGGCATAGATAAAATCTACCCATGAACTTGCTTGGCTATGCATTATTTGTCAGCCTCTTCAAGCCCTACAATGAAAATGATATCCAGAATGATGAACTGTGCCTGCCTAATAGAGAATGCCACAGGAATTTTCTTAGCATCCTTCCTTTTCTATGCCTGTTAGAAAGTTGTGTGTACTTTTCAGTTGTTTCTCTTTTCTCTATCTGATACATTTCACTCAAATTTATTTACTTCAGTCCTTTTTACAGTTCATAAATTGTTCTGCAGAAACCTTTTAAATGGTTTAAGTTCCAGAGGTTAATTTCTAGAACTCACAGGGAATACTTTTTCTTGCTCAGTTGCATTCCTTTTAGTCCCTTCTTACTATTCAGTCCAATTTTACAATAATTATTTAAACAATTATTTAAAGATGGCAGCTTTTCCTTGCCACTGTAGTTATTTGAGTAGTTTTGTCTTCTTAATGTGATGAAATAGTCTACTTGTTTTGAACAAGTAATGTGAGTTTTCATGTTCCCAACACCAACCACAGTCCTAAACATCTCAAATGTTGATGTTCATGAGCTCTTTAGTTTATCCCTGAAGGATGTTAAACTCAGGAGTAGCTGAGAGCTGCAGACCAAGAGGGATTACAAATGGTATTGTAGTCTCACATCCAAAACAATTTGCTTTTGAATTCCAATTGAATTAATGTGTTATTATACTTCAGTGTATCAGTGATGTTTCCAACACATTATTAATCTACACTATTAATTAGAAAAATTCTTTCTAAAACGTAAAATTTGTGAAAAAAATGGTTTAGATTTTCATAGATACAGAACTAAATACCATAAAGTTCTGTATTCTTGGTATTTTACTCTCCCCTAGGAAAGAAGCAGTTGGGTTAATTAAAATTATACATTTCAATGGTCTATGAAGTGAAGGAGATGATGTGCTATTGGATCTCAGTGACAACTTTGACTCTAAAATACATACTAGCTTTAAGGTTATCCATTATGCTTTAAAATACCAAGTGGTTCATGTTCCATCACTTTATCTACATGTCAAAAGTAAAGTGAGCCAAATTGAAGTGAACTAGACTGGCTTTATAATCAGTTCCAGAGAGACACAGCTCTAATAGCTGAAATATAATGGGAAAAGATCAGGCAAGATCATATATGGCCTTTTCTGGCCTTGAAATCTATTAATATGATGAGAACAGTGGTCATCCTTCCACAGACAGAGAACAAAATCCCATCTGCAAGTGAAATGAGAAATGAATTTAGGTGACATAGCAGTAGAGATGTAAAATAAAAGTATTAGGGAAGGGAGGATGAAGATTTAACAGCCATTTATGTGAACCTTTGGGAAATTCTGTATAGCACTTTTAATGCATATTTATATTTAAGTATCCAGCACTCTGCAAAATGCTCTCTACATTTACTAATGATTATAAAATGTCCAAATAGAGATTACTACTGAAATGAACTAGTTTCCATTGTGAAGAATGGATTTTAAAGAACTGTAAACACAATTTAATATTTTAAGGTAAGGGATAACTGATGGGTATTATGATTATTAAGGTAGGAGTAATGTAGATAGTAAGAAGTCAGTTGCTTACATATCTAAACATACCCAATTAGTAGCTATGGGTTTTTCAGATCTGTAATTTTAATATATAGTATTGTGAACATTGTTATACTTGGAATCTGCAGTGTGATTTGGGTCTGTACATGAATTCAGAGTAGCTCCCTAACAGTGCTTTTACTTTAATGACAGGGGGACCACTCTGAAGTGATTTAATTAGGTCACAGATCAGTTGTCATGTCTTTCTAATCTTGGATATGTACAACAAGAGACAATCTAGAAGAGATGCATAAATTAGACCACAGCTTTATTAATTTCTTCCATTTGAGACCTGTCCAGGAATGGTACATCCAAGCAAGCTGTCATTGCTTCCTTAATTATTTCCTGGTGCTTGGAGTACAGTCAGCATTCCCTATAGATCATGGCTGTTCCCTGAGTTGCTGCTTTGTGCCCACCATCTTATATCTCTTAATAAGCACTTGGAGGCTTTGGAAAAATGGCATTTCCTCAGTGTATTAAGGATTAATACTGGAGGTCTTAGTGAAATAATGGCTGGCACTGTTTGCCTAATGAAGAAAGTGTATGGATGCTGAGAGATATCAGGGCAGTATTTCTCATAGCTGAGAATGATACCTCCTAGAAAGCTGCAGGACTTATCACCTGTGTTCCAGAAACCTAATTGTTTCATGGAGCTGCAGAAATTATTATAGGAATGGATATTTGATGCAATAAGAGCTGACCAAAGTGCTGCCTTTCATCTGTCATGGCTCATTACAGAAATGCATAAAGGAAAAAAAGGGACACTAGGAAGCAGTGGAAGAGCAATAGTTACTTAAATTGAAGGTCAAATGGGGCATGAGAAGAAATAGATATGAATTATCTACAAATATGGTCAGAATGGAATTAAAGTGCCTGTAATGTTAAAAAAAACCCCACCAACCTGTCAGATGTTCAGAGTTCATTTTGGAACGAGTTTTCTACTTCCAGGAGAATTAATTGGGGTTAAATATCTGAGCTGTGTCTAAGCTGGAAGTTTGATAAGTTTGTGAGTGTAGTTATTATCATGTTAAGATTATTAATAATTGTATTATGACATGCCTGTCTGCAGTGGAAAGGAAGCAGACCTGATGACTGGAGATGTCTGAGTTTCCTGCTTTGACCTAATTTTCACTGGAAGCAATTAATATAGATGAAAAAATAACTTGAAATTAATTTGGAAAGAAATAGATAACTGAAAGTGAGGTTATCCTTTTCCAGATAATAAGGGTTCTCTGAGAAATAATTTGACTAGCTGTAGCTGCAGCATTACCCTTGGCCTAAGAGTGGTTTGATGCCATTGCTGGCAAGGATAAAAATGCTAATTGGCATTGAGATAGACAGTCCATCCTCCCCAATAACACCTGTTTTTCTAGGTTATTAGATTTAAATTGTGAACTACTAGTTCTTTTTAAGTTTTAATCAACCTTCTATGAGCCTTTTTATTAATACTTAAACTGTTGGTTTTAACCTCTGCATATATTATCTGCCATCCACCAGATTTCACTTGCAGATACATTTTCTGGTTGTGTCTCCTTGGATAGCCAAGCCTAGAAAGATAATTTTCCTGTTTGCTTTCCTGCTTGCCATTTACCAAATATTATTTCCTTTTTTTCTTAGTTAACTGTTAATACTTATTTGAGGCTACAGGCTGGTAGTTGGACAGAAAGCTGTAAAATCTCTTGAACATCAAAATGGAAGTTAAACAATTTGTAGACATCAGATTCCAAAATCCAAAGCTTGCCTTGGGTGCTGTTCCATTTTTGGATATACCTAAAGTTGAAGTAACTTTCACATAGAGAAGTTTTTTGCTGCTGGATCATGAATAAATTTGGGTTGGAAGGGACCTTGAAATTCCAACCCACCTGCTGTGAGCAGGGACATCTTCAACCAGCTCAGGTAGCTCAGTCCAACCTGATATTGGATGTTTCCAGGGAGGGATGCTCAGTATCACTTCTCTCTCATCTGAATCTAACACATTGTTTAAATATCAGAAGGTTTTGCTGGGCTTTCCATGCCCGTTTCCATCTATCCCCTTGGCTTCCATCACCTAGATTTGCTCTGAGAGTGCTTATTGGATCAAACTTCCTACAAAAAGCTGTGACAGTTGGCTGAAGGAATAACAGAAGGGAAAATGATGCCTTCCCAATTGTTGCACTGCTTGGATGAATGTAGTCACCCACAATTTGGATCAAATTCCCAGATTAAGACATTTACATTTCACCTGTGCCCATGTGGTAGACTCAAAACTCTTCTTTGGTCACTCTCAGCTCCTCCTTTTACTGGGAATATTTTTAATATATATATATATGTAAAATATATAATATACATTTATTTATATACTATACTTTTATTTTTTATTTTATTTTTATTATATATATTATATATAACATATATATCTCTCTATATAGATAGATATATAGATAGATATATAGATAGATATATAGATAGATATATAGATTATATATATCTATATATAATATAGATATATATAATATACATTTATTTATACATTGTATTTTTGTTTATTTTTATTTTTTATTATATGTATTATATATAAAATATATTTCATTTTATAAATTTTTATTTTATATTTTTATTTATATCTTATGTAAAATTATATATATTAATATTATATATAATATATATATATATAAAGAAAAGCTTTTTGGAAATGTCATTCTGAGTTTTTAGCACACTCTCTGCAAAGAGTTGCTGATAATTTTTTCCAGTAACTGTTTGATTTCAATTATGGATCAGAAAACCTTTGAGGCCTTAGAGTTCCTTGTCATTTCTCTGAAGAAAGGAGGTACCTGGAACTCTGAGTCTGCAACAGAATATTCAAGCATGTTCAGAAATTTGTTTTGTTGTCTCCTTATCTGACAATGTTTGTTCCTTAGCTCTTAAGAAATCTTTTGAGTTACAGCAATTTCTGAGAAATGAGCTTTTTGAATTATTGCACTGGAAGTGTAAATAATCAGCTTATCAGCCAAGATACAGTGCACACAAATTATAATAACACACTCCTAATGGTAATAAGGAAAAAGTGCTGAAGGGAATTATACACTGTGCTTGTCTTAAGTCTCTCCTACACTATTTATAATGTCTTAGGGGAGGTTGTGCCACCTGGGATTTTTTTTGTTACAATGGTCTTAAAAGCAATGAGAATGTGTTTTGGTTTCACATGAGGAATGGTTTTTTTCTGTGTTTCTATGCTGGAGACAAACAGTTTTTTCAATAATAGCAAAGTTTGGGTTAATATAAAATCTCATTTGAAATGGTGTTTGCTCCTCTTTCAGCCTGATTTCCTAGGGAAATGATGTTTGCATGATTATTCATCTCTTTCTAACTCCTGATTTTTGCCCAGTATCAACCTACGCAAAAAGATGTAAAAATAATTTTAAATGCCTTAAAAAAAAAAAAAAAAAATCAGCGAGGTCTGTTTCTGCCAGATTGAAAGTGTCATGGAGGAAAAACAGTGGTGTGAGCTTTCAGGCAGTATAGTAGCAAAAATGAATATAAACTTCTTAATTCAGCTACAATTTTTTATTAGATGAATAAATTGTGGCTTGAAAAGAAGATCATAACAAACTTAAATATAGAAACTGTTAAAAGTTTATGATGCATTTAGTAAAAAAAAAAAAAAAAATCATTTTTTTTCAGGGGGCCTCAGCATTTTGTATCAAATTTACTTCTATATTTAGAAGATTCATCCTGGATGCTTTAATCACAATTAGGAGTCAGTTGGCTTTCACTTCTGATGTTACAATAATGCTCACAGTATCGTTATTTGTATAAATAGTTTAAATTTTCAGCTTATTTATTGAGTTGGTTATATTTTCTGGGGAAAAAAAAATTACAAACGATAAGATTTATTTGAATTATTTATCTTTTTTTTACAATTCTAGGAGAAACAATGAGAATTGCCTCTTCAGAGTTTGCTGATGACCCGTGCTCCTCGGTGAAACGCGGCACCATGGTGCGGGCTGCTCGTGCCTTGCTCTCTGCTGTCACCCGCCTGCTCATCCTGGCTGATATGGCTGATGTCATGAGGCTCCTATCACATCTGAAAATTGTAGGCATTTTTATTGTCATGTGCAGGTTTTGCATGTTTCCTGTGGAGAAAAATAGGGAGCAGATCAGTGATGGATGTCACTGGTCACGTTTCTCACTCTTTTTATTTAAAGTTGCAATGAAGAGGTGGGAGGTGACACATGGCTGCAGTGGTCTCATCCATATTCTGATTTAGCAAAAATGTGCTAAAGTTTTTTGAGACTTAAAGAAAAAATTTCAAATGTCTCCTACCACTAGTACTGCTCTCAAGCAGCTCACTGAAATCATGCATTAACTCACCTTGCAACTTATCCCAGTGGTTTGCTAACTCAGTGCTTGTAAAGTATTGCTATCTTGTGGCTAAGTTTAGGTACTACAGTTATTCTATTTTTTTTTTCCCTCTGCACAACTTCTGGATGTATCAGAAGACTGAATCTTTTTAATTTAGAGTGAGACAGTGTCTTATCAGTCATCTAGGAGGAAAAATAGATTAAAGAGGAATTAAAGGTTGCCAGATATTTGGTATGGATTCAATTTGTCTGGCATCATTCATGTTTTTATACAGGAGTATTAAAAGACTTAGAAGTTGAAACTGGGAATATATTTATTTTGTTGCTAATTATTGGACTATATTAATTTTATTGCACAAACATAATCCTCTGCAATAAACCAAAACGTTTTAGGAACTCATATACAGAATACTTTAAGCCTGCAATGTTTTGGTTGGTTTTTTCCCCTTATTTTTCATGTCTTTTAAAGTGTTGCTATACAATGACATGTTCTGGAATAGCAGTGAGAACCCTTCAACTTGCAAACAGTGCAGATAAGCTAAATAGTTTGAGAACAGTTTTCATAATGAAAAAGGCAGATTTTTCTGTGCAGCTTTTTGTCAGCTCTGCTGTTATCAACAGAATGCTGCTCTCCCAATTGGCAGCACATGGCTCTGATTCTGTGCAGTGTAAGCACTGTCTTCCTCTATTATGCTTTTAATTTTTCCCCAATATAATCCTCCATGCTACTGTAAGTCAAATATTCCCTTACTAGAGAGACCAACACTTTAATATTACAAATAAGAGATTTGTTTTAGATATTATGCATAAAAATCAGATTCATGCTCTTTTATAGACAAAGACATATTGCTCTTACATCTGAGGTTTCTTCCATCACAGTAATGTACTTTATTTATATTATTTATTTAAAACAATATTATTTATTTAAAACACTAATGCTATTTTGGAGGTGAGTATATTTCCTTACCCAGGTTGCACCCTAGGTTTCAAGGCCAGTGTCCAGCAAAGTAGTTTGGAATCTCTGCAGTTGTGAAATGGTGTTATTAATCCTGTTTCAGAGAAGTCAGGCACCTCTGGTTGTTTTTAGCAAAATTCACCTTAAGGACCTTAATATTTTTTTCAGGTTAAAAAGATTAATTTACTTCTGAGGACCCTTAGTGTAAATTTTCTACTTTACCACTTTATAATGTATCTAGTTATAGATGAATAAAAAAAATTAATTACTAGGGAAAAAAGTATTTATATTTTAGAAAACTGATACAGGCTCTTGTATTGACTCAAAGGTAACGTTCAAAGAATGGTGTAAGTTAACCATAAAATTAATAGACTGAAACCTTTCTGCATGTCCAAGTTATGAAGCTTCATTCATACTGAAATGTAATTTAATCAGTCTTCACAGAAAGCATGTCAAAGGAGTGAGTAGTGCTTCAGACTTCACAGGAAATGGGGTATTTTAATGTTTTAGAGCAAATATAAGCAGGTGCTCTTTGGAAGGATGTTTGGTAATTTCTTTCCGAATATTTTGGCATTACTAAAATTGGTAATAGTGCTAATGGCAGTGAAACTTTCCTAACAGTCAAAATATCTGATATTAATATAGTATGTGATCATGCACATACAAATTTATGAGTCTGTTTTTATTAATTACGTGGTAGTTAAGCAGAGGAACCCATCTGTACAGCTGAGTTGTGCATTTTTGAGGGTAGGGAACTTGTTCCAACATTAATTTGTAAAAGAAATTAGAATTAAAAAAGGGGGTTGTGCTCATGTTCTCTCTAGTACTTCTCGTAACCAGTTTATTAATTCTGGAATTTCATGGGCTTGTGCCCAGACTGATACAATAAAGAATGATCAAGATTGTTCAAATCTGTAACAAACTCTCCAACAATTTTATTTAATAGGGAGCTGGCAGGACTTACAAAAAAAGTGAATCAGTTTGTTATGCCTGTTCTTGTCATTACAAACATGTTAAAGAATAAAGTTTCAGGTCCTTTAAATAAGTGCTGCTTGATCTGAGATGCAGATGTTCATATTTTACTGGGAATCCTGCAAGAGTAACTTAGTTAATACAGTGATGATATTGAGATTTCTGCTCTTGGTTTAGACAGTGAGATCAACTTTAAAACGTGACATTCTTTTAGTAAAAGAATAAGTAATTGGATTCTTAATAAGGTATAAGTCAGCTATAGATTTATATGCTTGAATTCTAAATTTTTCTATGGAAATGCAATTAGTAATATAGAAATATATTTTGTGCATATGTTTACATCCACACTAGGTAAAAACCTACACTAAGAATATTCCTCTTGCTGGTAGAAAAAAACAGTTAAAGCAATACAAATTATACAAAGGCAAGTTCTGTACATAATTGTGCTTTTCTTAATTCATTAGCAACCAGCTCCTGCTGAATTTCTGGGTTCCCCATGATGTTTGGAGAGAAAGCTGCAAAGCTCTGTTCTTTAGTAGGAACAAAAATCGGTGGTTTCTGTGGGAAAAAGTGTTGTAAAAAGCCTATGTAGATTCTTGTGAATTGAAGCAAAAGGTTTTAGAAAGAAGTATGAACAGAGCCTTTTCAGCTCCTGTTTGTTTGTTTGTTTGTTTTATTTGTAATTTTATTGTGGGGGAAAGAAATACAATTTTGACTTTTCATCGAGTCACAGGAAGATTTCCTTTACCTGTTGTATGAATGAAGCATTTTATGCCCTTCAGATGCTTTTGCTCTATATAATGTAAAATTTCACAGTAGATTTGCTAGACCAACTTGTTGGTATAACTGGGTTTTTATATCTTTGCCTGTGTGCTAGAGCATGCATCAGTAACTGCAGGAATGTTTTCTTTGGTAGATTCTTTTTTCAGTATTAATGTAACTGAAAAAGGAAAGCTGGGGGCTAAGAAATAAAAAGAAATAGTTAATATATTCTAGGTTGAATCTATTGTTGTTTCACTTATGTCAACAAAGATTCAATACTTTGGATATATTAGGGTAAATTTAAACCTTACTACTAAGCTTGAGTTTCCTTTTTAAAATTTATTTCTTGTCCAGAATTAATAACTTTGTTTTGTTGTCGCATAAAGCCTGTTCTGCAGGTTTAAAACATATTCATCTATTTTGTTCTAAAACCTACAGATATTAAAGATTTCACCTGCTAAGCATGAGTGGGGAAATTAATGTAGTTGTGCCTTCACATTAGTTATAGATTATAACAAAGTAGAGTAAGTGGAATGTAATGTAGAATGACAGTCAGACAGATCCTCTATTAAGAAACCTAATTAAAGCTTGTGAGACTATCATAAAGCCACTGTACAGTAGCCAAGCTAAATTGGGTCCATGTAATAAAGAGCAGAGGATTTATAGACTTTTTTTTTAAAAAAAAGAGTGCACCCAGACTAAAATGCCAACACAATTGATGTATTATGTTCTAGGTAGAGGAAGCATTAGAAGCAGTGAAAAATGCAACAAATGAGCAAGATTTAGCAAATCGCTTTAAAGAATTTGGGAAAGAGATGGTAAAACTGAACTATGTAGCTGCTAGAAGGCAACAGGTGAGTACACTTTAAAGCAGAAGTTGGGAAAGTAAGTATTGGTTCCAAAGATCTTGTATTTTATGTTCAAGTCTGATTTAAAATGTGCTGTAATTAATTTTTGAGTTGTGGCCTATAATTTCGTCGCGTTGATTTTTTTTAATGCAATGAAGTTTTAAAAGAAGTTCTTTAAGAATATATTCCTAGTAGCTTCAATTAATAACAGAATGATGGGTAAAAAGGCAAATGATTCAGGAGGTTAAGGGTAGTTTTCATTTGATGATTATTCCCCTTTAATTCTAACCTATGCTGATCTGAGGTCTCTCTGAGAGCTGGTAAATCATGAAGCTTTACAGTAGTCTGGTATAGTTGAAACTCTGGAAGAAGAGAAGTCTGCTTTGTGTTTAAAGCATCATTAATAAGTTTCACATACTTAAAAAAACCCAAACAAACAAAAAAACCACTCAATTCACTACTAAGGCAGGTGGAAAAAAGACCAGAAAGTCACTATATCATTTATACAATGCCTAAAATGATACAACTTAGCACTACAGATAACTTTTTCCTCAAAATTCTTCATTAAAAGAATCTCTGAATTAATTTGTACTGGATTACCACCAATCATTCACTGGTGTAGTCTCAGTATAGTGCAGCACACCAGAGTTAGGAAGCTGTTTTACCATATTTATCCTTTTATTTCTTTATTTTCTGCATTATGGTAATCTCAGTCTCTAATACTTTTGTATTGCTATTGTATTTTCAATGAAATACAACATTTTCAGAGTTTCAGCTCTCCAGGTATCTGTTCATAGATCTAAAATAGAAGTAATGGTTTCTTATTCTTTGTGAATATTGTTAGAACTCCCTTTCCCAATGTTTGAAAGGATTTCATTGACAGTGTGATACATCCTGTAAATAAATACACTGATGAGTTAAATAGTAACAATAAAATGTCATCTTATTCTGGCAACATATTGCCCAGTATCTGATGCTAATTATTGGGGTGGGGGTGTGGTGTATAAATCATATCTTTAAAACAAACACTAAATGGTATGAGCAATAGAACAAAATATGAAGGAAAATCTATGAATAATGGGGGCTATATTAATTGGGTCTTGAAGAACTAAATCATTTCTCCATGTAGTATTTTTTAGATTTTTTTTTTTAAGGTCCATGTTATGTTGCTAATAGATGGAGTACTTTGAGAAAGTATGGCACTTGCTGCAATGGGATTGTTGCTCTTGCATTGCCTTTATGGAATCAGCAGACTGAATCCCATTAAGGAAGAATAATTTTGAATGATTTATACAGATTTTCTGAAGGTCTTTGAATAAGAGAAAACTCTGGTAAGAACATACTGTGAGCAGAATGTAATGCAGAAGGAACAATCTTGGGCAGGAGAAAGATTTCTTTCTGTGATTGATGGTGAATTCTGTCAGTGATTCCAACTCTGTAAAATTACAGGATGATATTCATGCAAGGACACTTAAACTGTAGAGACAATACATTCCAAACATTTCATTTACAAGTCTAAAAATCGTGTGGTTTTGTGTAGGAACTGAAAGATCCTCACTGCAGGGATGAAATGGCTGCAGCTCGAGGTGCCCTGAAGAAGAATGCCACCATGTTGTACACTGCATCCCAGGCCTTTCTCCGTCACCCTGATGTTGCAGCCACCAGAGCCAACAGAGATTATGTCTTCAAACAAGTACAAGAAGCAATTGCTGGCATCTCCAATGCTGCTCAGGCCACCTCACCCACTGATGAGAACAAGGGGCACACTGGCATAGGAGAGCTTGCAGCTGCATTAAATGAATTTGATGTGAGTATTGGAAGGGTATTAAAATTGCAGTGTTTCTCCATGTAATCTGCAGTGCTTTTCACTAAGTGGTTCTTGAACAGAACTCAGATTTCTCTTCTTATGCAGGTCCCTCACCTTGGACTGCAGAGGCAAAGTGCAGACATTGATTTGTGTTATTTTTAATGAGGAATAGTTGTTTGCTGCTAATGGACTTGAATTATAAGGAGTTACTTGTGCTGCTTTGCAGGGGTTGTGATAGAAAGCAGTCCTCATTTGCCTTGTTGTCCTTGAAAAATTTAGCTACTTAGCTCTGAATAATGCAAAGTCTGATCAATCTGGCAGTTTAGTTCTGTGAGCAAGATTTGTGGTTGGTTGAGTGGTAAAATCATGTTTGTCTGTCAGCTCTGGAAGTCAAGACAATAAAACAAAGATGGTGATGGAGCAGAGCAACCTGAAAACATTGACATTCAGCCTGAATCATGAGCTATGTTAATCAAAGATATGGAAAAAGCATCTTTCAAACACAGTTGGTATCAGACACTTCAGCTGCAGGCAAAGTGCTGCAGCCTCTATTCTGACAATGGCTACAATTTTGATTAAGCAACTTTCATTTCTTTTTCCTTGCCTGTCCCATCTTGGCATTTTTCAGTGTTGCACATTTCAGGACAACTCTTTAGGAACTGAAAATAAGAACAGTTGGACAGTATCTGAAAATATCTTCCTCTTTCATTCTTACTTTAGCTTAAAATTATTAGGGACTGGTTTCCTTTTCACTTAGATGAATACACAAGGGTGCAATACAAGCATCTGTCACACCATCAGGAGCTACTCAATCCTGCTGTGTTTAGGGCTCCAAGTGGAGGTGCAGTGCAGGTGGTTCATCTCCCCTTGTGTTGGACTGGGTTTGTCTTCTCTATCTGTTTTGCTGTCATTGGGTCTGACCTGGAGATGGTAGTAGAAAGGCTAAATGTTAATATAGGAGCAAGGGAAGCTCCAGTTCTGAATAAGGTATTGAAAAAAAGGTAGAGAATGAATATATAAATAATTTTCTATTTTTTGGGAAATTTGGTTAGAGGTGGAAATGTGTGTAGGAAGAGTGTAAAACCATTCAGAACAACTGCAGGACCAGTTGAGTCCAGTTCCATCATGCTTTTTAATGAATAAAACAGTACTGCCTGCTTTGACTTTGATTTTTTTTTTTTTTTTTTTTTTTTTTTTACTATCTATATTTCTGTATTTATGCTTTTTCCTAAAAATAACAAAAACATACTGGAGGTCAAGATTTAAGGAATTCTGCATTGTTTTCTGGACCTTCTCAGCCCACAGGTCCCTTATTGGTAAGATGAGGATAATATCTCTGTGTGGTCTGATTGTGCTCTGGCTTTTGTGGGGGACTTTGCATGTTCTGGACAGCAGAGGTTTGACAAACAGTGATGGGCAACATGTGACTCCTCAGTCCCAAAGTGATGATGCTGCTGCTCTGGAAAAGGCTGTGGTTCAATGCAAAGCGAGTCACTGTGCTTAGTTGTCCTGATTTGAGTGACATTAGTGACAGCAAATTTAGAGAAGACTCTGTGAGACATCTGATTTTGTCCCCTGCCTCTTTGTGAGAATATTTGCTCATCACTTTCCTCCTCAGGTAAAGTCTGTTCTGCTTTACATGATGTTGCAGGCATGGGAGAAGTGTGTCCATGGTGTCACGTTCTGCTCACAATTACATGTGGAAAACAGCCTGGCTTTTTGGAGGATTTTTCTCTTTCTGATTTTAGGATACCAGATGGAAACTTTCTTCTCCGACTTAATGAGGATTCAAAGATTGAAACTATTGTTTTATCAGCTTTTTAAAGTGTATTTCCTGTTTTGCCTCACTACTTAGCTCTTCAATGAGATTTATTCATGCCTCGTTTTGCAACAGAGCCAATATTCCCTAAACTTCAGGGGAAAGGCAAAACTTATAGCTGCTGTTGTGGGATGATTGGGAACTTGTGCATTACAAGCAAGAAATATTACCAAGCTAGTGAAATGATGTCATGGGTAAAAGGTGGTGGAGAAAAAAGTTTGATTTCTATGCTGATAATATCAGGAAAAGGAAGGAAGTTAATAGTTTTGAGTGAAAATAATTTTACAGCAGATTTATTTTACAGTATGAGTCATATTGATTTAGACCAATTAGTATTTGCTGTGAAGTCAAAACTAAACCTTGCATTATATGTAAAGACAATTCTTGATTAAAAATAGGCTCATAAGATTTCTGTAATATTTAACACTTCTCAGGCTTCATTATTTCAAATTTCAGAATCAGCATTCTGTGCCTTAATATACATTGCAAATCTGAATACTTTACTAATCAAAATATCACCAAGTGTAATATGAATAATTATTCTGCTTTCTGCACTGTGGCTGTTGTATTTAAATAGGTGTCATGTTGATCACAATGGTGATTTGTGCTATAAAGTCACCTGTAAGTTACCTGCAGTAAGGTTTTGGGAAGAGTTATCATTTATTGCTTCTCAGAGATACTTTTTATGTAGAGTGCAAGTCTACCATTTGGGAGATGAATACTTTTTATAGAAAAAAAACCTGTCTGATGACACTGGTCACTGTACCCCAGGCTGTAAAATGAAGATCATACTCATATGGTGGTCCATTTATTAACACATTTCTCAAAAATATTCATAATCCCTTGGGAATATTTTGCAGGGCTAGTGAATGTAGTGCTCCTTACAGGAATGGAGGATCTAATGGGTGTGGAATGAAGAAAAACCCCAGAACATACAAACTGAATAGACAGAAAACTTGGATAGAACAACAAAGTGTGCTCTTTTTTTTGTAATAAAACCAACAGTCAAAATGTGACATAAAGATAGTGGATAAAAGTATCATTATGTGACTACCTTTAGTATGTTGTTGCTTTTTGGATAAATAACTGTACAAGGTGTTCAGCCTGAGAATGGATTTGGCAGAATATTTATGGTATCTCAAGTTACTCCTAAATATACTCTTCAGGGAAATTATTTGTGATGGTGGAAATAAAAGGACAAAATGTGAGCTTCAGAAAAAAAGTTGAAACATTATTCAAAAAATCCCAAGAAAAAAAATGCAAAAATTGTATTGCACATTCCATGTAGCAACTTGATGTCAGAGTTTCTGAGCTCTGTATTCTAGGAAAGCACAGTCCAAAGACTATTTTGGTATAGTAAAAGTTACCTATTGAATTTGGAGACACCTGTGTCAGTGTGCACTGAATAAATGTGTTGCAAATGCAGATAAATTGGTATGTGAGTGAATGAAATACAGGTTTTCTTTTCCTTTATGGAGCTGAAGTAGCTTTTAAACAGGAATGTTGTCAAGTCCATCATTTCTCTCCTGTGAAGGCAGCAGGATGCATCACGGGGTTTAAAAGCTTCTACTCAACAATGAGGGGTACTTTGGCACTTTCTGAACAGCTCAGACATCCCCTGAGGAGGGAGAATCAGGGAGTGCTCATTCCTCATGTGGGAAGAATGTAATGAACAACAGTGCAATCTTGTATTTTACAATATACCTAAAAACTTCACTTGTTTGCAAAACTGTGTGTTTGGGGATGCTGAACTTGACCTTTCAAGAGAAGAATAAGCAAAGCAAATATTCAGAATCCTAATAATGCAAAGGGGCTAAAAAAAGCTTTTTTCCCCATGTCTTTGCTACACTTCCCTGGTCACTACAGTCCATTCTCTGTGCTAATTTTTTTGGTGTTTTTTTCCCCAGAATTTTCCATGCAGAACAGGAGTAGTTTAGCAGTAAGAAATCCAGATTGAGTTTAGATTGGGGGTAGATGCCCCATCCCTGGAAACTTTCAAGGTCAGATGGGGACAGGGCTGTGACCAACCTGATCTAGGTGAAGGTGTCCCTGCTTACTGCAGGGGTTTGGACTAGATGACCTTTACAAAAGATTCTTTCCAACCATTTTATGATCCTGTGATCCTAAGTTCTTTTAATGAGCTTTTTCAAAAGTTTATTCTACTTCTTTCTTCCTAGTTGGCTGTAGGAGATGTTATCACTGATGTTTTATCTGTGGTGCTTTATGTACAGGAGTACACTGTGGAAATGTCAGCTCCAGATGACAAGGAGGAGTACTGGAAATGGCAGGAATTTTGGTACCAGAGGCACAGCAGAAATGAGACAGGGCAGCACCCAAACTTAGAGCAGTTAGGAGCACTTAAAGCAGTGAGAATGGTGCTGCTGATCCCTATTTTCTGTCTACGGGCACCATCTAGTGGGTGTTTTTGGTTTTTAAATTTTATTTTATTGAAATTTCATTGTATTTGAAATGCTCCTGTGTAGTGATTTACTATTGTAAAAAGTTTTAGCAATAAAAAAATACTATTTGCAAGTTTAATCATTAACCATTTAACAATTTTGCCACCTCTCCTGATGATATTCCAACACACAGGATGCTTTAAGTGTTTTTCTGTCAAATACATTTAACCATTTGTAGTGGGACAGTAACCAGTTTGGTTGCAAAGCAGTTTTGTTTTGTTTTTTTTATGAACCCTGAACAAAACAAATTTGTAAGAGAACACACAAAGGAGGAAATGCTCTTAAAAAAAACTGATTGACTTTTCTATAGAGAAATATGTTTTCTGTGGAGATAAAATTATTCAATTAGTTTTAAATTTTACAGGTTGTTTATTTCATTATTAGTAAGAAATATGATTATATAGACTGTTAATTAAAAAATCTTTTTTTTTTTCAGGCTCCATTTAATAACTCATGTAGTAGAATTTCCCAGTTAGACTTCACCCAGTATTATTTTGAGTATGCTTAGTTAGCACCTCTGAGATGGGTATATAGCTCCTGTATGTGATAAATGAATGTTTCCCAATGTTTAGGGAAGTAATATCTCCATTTACATCTAGAGAATGGACTCAGAAGAGGAGAGCTTGGGGGCTGCTCCTCCCTGGACATGGCACTGTCACACTTGTCATATTTGTTCCAATTCCAGCTCTGTGGTCTGAAATGCAGCATTGTGACAGGTGGATATATTTGATTTATCACTGAAGAGGAGCTAAAATAGCATTGTTGGCACTTTGGGGGACACTGACATCCATACAGAACCCACACCTGTGAGCACACTGCATTTATTTTCACCATAGTGGAGGCACGTGGGGCACAGAAATAAATTGAACACTCTTATTCATAGTCTTAACTCCCAGGTTGTTCTGAAAAACCACTGTATCTCAGCATATTAAATGCTTCTCTTTACACCAAGCCAGTTTTTCATTCTGCTTTGTGGTGCTGACTTTGTTTATCTAAGATACCTATCCATCAATTTGAGGTTTTAATAGCATTTGTCACCGAGTTTTTGTTGCCTCTCTGACTTATTATTAATTTTGCAGTGGCATTTGCTTTAGAAGATGTATTTTCTTTGTGCTGAATCACTGGGGAGCATGTAGGGAAAAATGGTCTCTGCCCTGATGCTAAATAGATAAATTAATAAAGTGTAAAAGGAAGATTTGGGAAAAAGGTATCTTTCTCCCCAGTCACTCAACAGATTAATAAAAGGATCAATAAAGGACTCTCAAAGTCCTGAATTCCAATTAAATGTCTCTTCTGCTGTACTGTGCTGTGGTCCATGGTACATCTCTTGCACTTACTGGGATTGTCTTAGGTACAAATATTTGTAAAACTGTCTTACACAGAAGTTTCTTACTTGAAAGGTATTTCTCTTGTAGCTAGGATAATTCCTTCACTGCAGAGCTCAACCTAGGCAGTGGTGTGGTTGTAAATGCTCTTTTATGGCTTATATGCTGCTACATTTTTTTCTACGAATACTTTTCAGACTTATTTGTGAGTTTTTTCTGCTTAGCTTCTCATATTGCATTCATAACTGTACTGTTAGGCACTCAAACGTGCCCTTTCTGTTTTTAAGTTTCTAAAAAAAAAATCAGTTCACCTTCCCTTCCGTGGCCCTGAAGAAGTTGCTGAACCTTCCTTAAGATTCTCTACTCGTGGCAAGCAGTACATCAGCAGATTTTTCATAAACATTAAGACAATACACAGAATAAATTTTGGCAAGGTCATGTGCTTAGTTTGGAAAGCACAGATAGTGATAAAGTAATCAGAGTTCTTTTGGAGCTGTAAAATGGTTTTAAAATATGACTTCAGTTTTGGTTTCCTTTATGTTTCTAATTAAAATTGAAGAGATACTCTGAGCCAGATAAATTTCTTCATGTTTCAGTGATTATGTGCCCTCTGGAAATGCAATGTGTTTGTGTAAGGAGTGTGGTTATTTTCAATATTTTTAATTGAAGTGTGAATAACTCGATATTTTAAATTTTGGAAGTGGTGCCTTGTAGTTCATTAGTGTTTGCAGTAGTTTCTTCCTGTTGGAGCAAGATGAAGTGCTTAATTAGTATGAAGAGGTCATTTTCCTGAAAGTTTTTTGGATTCTCTGAAAACATTTCAGCTGCTTTGCAAACACAACCTTTATATAACTAAAAAAGGACTGTAAAATGGAGTGTAAAAGATAAAATAGTTAACTATAATATGCTTAAAGAACATATCACAAATTTATCAGTTTCCAAGTAAGACTCCAATTGTATTTGAATTCATTCTCTGGGACTTGTTTCAACAACTGAAGCCAAAAATTGTGTATGTTAATAGCAAATATACAATTTCTGCTAATATGTCTGCAGTTGTAAAGAGGCTTGAATCACTTCATTAGAAGGCTTGAATCATGTCCTTGGCTTATGGATCTAATGTTATTTATTAGAAATGTAAAACATTCCAGTTCATTTACATCCATTGTTTATTAACTTGCTATTGAGAAGTGACAGGAACTTAAGGTTTTTGAAGAAATTGATTTAGCTTGATATCCTTCTAAGAAGGCTTTATTTCCTTATTGACATCACGTTCATATATGTGTAAGAACTTTGCCTTTGTCAATAACACATTTGATACCAAGCTTTCTCTGCAAAGGAGTAAAACCTTCCAGGAGCAAAAAAATAGTTTTTCTTTGGGAACTGAATGGAAAGCTGGCATGTAGCAGGTTCTCATCCCCACTCTCTTCTTCCCAAGACTCAAGAACTTATTGTGAGACATTATTTCACATTCTGGGGAATGTTGCATTTATTTCTGTTAACCCAGTGCTTTGTGGAACAATACACTATCTAGTAAAAATTACTCTTTTTCTCCTTTTTATTAAATAATGAAGCTTCATACATTTCCTGATCTCCCTTAACATGTTACTATTTAACTGCTTCTCATTGACTGAAGTTACAGATTTCTCAGGGCTTGATCTTATTTCTCTGTGTAGTAATGAGAGTTGTGGGTTTTATGTGTGGAGTTAATTGGGAGCTTTAATGAGAAAACCCCAGAACTTTTGCCAAAGCCTCATCCTGCTGAATTATGCAAAATATATTCATTTAGACTCAAAGTTTAACATAGAATATGTTGAGTGTGTTCTGATTTGTAATAAGCTGATATGGTTTTCAGTTTTGGAGGCAGATCTTGCTTATAAATAGTGTTCCTAAATCCCACTTTGCATTTTAGTAAACTGTGGTGTATTTTTTCCAATTGACTGTGTCATTTGCCTGGTGCTTGTTGGTTGCTCTTGGATGTTAAAGGATGCAGACTAATCATAAAGCTATCAAAGTGTTGTGAAAATTAAAATGGTTCATTAAAAAGAACCCGATGTGCTTGAAAATAGGTGTGATTATTAGAAAACCAAAGGCTTTTAACTTTCAGATATGCCTCTCATATTCCTAATTCATGATTTGATTTCTTTTAAAGCAAGAGGTACGTGGCTTCCTGAGCATTTTTAGACAATATGCAATTAGGAAACTTTTTTTGCATGATTGCAGGAAAAGGTACTGAATTACATGGTGGTGTTAACCTACCTGTAAGTGGGAGTAGGAGATTATTCCTTTTGTATTTGTTTCCTTGAACAAAAAGGCAAAAATCAAGACAGAATATAAGCTAGTGGTGACTCAAAACTCAGAATTTTAGATAAAGTTCTAAATAATAGAAATAAACTCTGTGGTTTAGCCCCATCTGAAATGAAGAAGTAATAAGTTTGATATGTAAAGAGCAGAAGTGTGTTAGCAATTATCATAATTTAAAACTGAAATGTCTTTTATAAAAAACAGACTTGAATTTTTTTTTATTTATTATTATTATTTTTTTTAGTGGTGTAGAGATATTTTGGTAACCAGGGTGGTTGTTTGACTAAGTAAAAACATTTTAGGCTGTCTTCCTACTGTTCTCTCTTCACTGTTGAGTAATCCAGCACTTTTCCTGGTTTAAAAGCAAACAAACAAAAGATTGCAAAAGCTGTTAGAAAAAGATACTTCAGCTCTCTGAGATGCTTCACATTTTTACCTGTGTGATTTTCTAATAATGGGTCTTTTTTGCAGTGTTAATGACTATTCCTCCTTTTTGTTATCATTTAGTATTGAGGTAATCTGTTCAGCTGACTTTAGTCTGTTAATGAAACAATCAAAATGAAGGAATTAATTAAGGAAAAAAAATCTGCTTTTTCTCTGCTCATAAATAACTTGCACAATTTAAAAAATGCTTTGAGTATTTTCACCTTCATATGTATTTTCTGACTATCCAAGACATTTTCAGAAGATTCAGGAAAGTCTAATGCTTCATGATGAAATACATAATGTATAATATGTAGAGGAAATAATGCCCAGAGGTATTACATCCATACTATAGTAGATTGTATTAACTTGTTTCACATTATATGCTTCCCAAATACATATTTGAATACATTTACAGATGTACATTCCCAATACATATTTGAACCAATTGTATTGCTCTTGACAGCCATCTTTGATAGCTGTGAGTTGTAAATTATTGTGTATATGATTATTTTAAATTTTATTTATATATTGGAATTTCAAGACTATAGTCTATCTACCAAATGCCTGAAAAAAAATCAATTTTAGAGAACTAAGAACCCTGTGAAACTTCTGAGATAAAAGATATTTAAGAAAACTCAAAACCCCCGTGCCTCGTCTTAATTTTTCCACTCATATTTTGTTCTTTGGTGTGTTTTTTGGCTTGTTTTTTTTCAGAACAAAATCATTTTAGACCCAATGACTTTCAGTGAGGCTCGCTTCAGGCCATCTCTTGAGGAAAGGCTGGAGAGCATCATCAGTGGAGCAGCTCTGATGGCAGATTCCTCCTGCACGCGAGACGACCGCCGGGAGCGCATCGTGGCCGAGTGCAACGCCGTGCGGCAGGCCCTGCAGGATCTGCTCAGCGAGTACATGAACAATGTAAGTCCCACCCTTTCATTCCTGCCTGCTTCTTTTTCAGTAGATAATTAAACCTTTCTGAGGCTGGGTCCTCTAATTTTTAATAATAACAACAATAATAATAATAATAATGATGATGCGTCTTTGTGCCGAGAGTAAAGGGGACGCTGTTTGAATTGGTTGTTCTGAAGGGTGATGTTAAATAATTCAACTTTTGAATAGATACTGGACATGTCTGATGGAAGTTTGGTGCAATCAGAAGCTCCCAGAAATGCTTTTTACCATGCAGTGGAATTGAGTTCTCCTCATAGCTTTAGGATGAAAGTTTCTTCTTATGTAATAAATAGCGAAAAGGTTTTCCTTTTGAGGTAAAAATTTTTAAATGAAAAAAAAAAGGGAAGTGACAAGTGGGGAACAGCCTTAGAATTAATTTCTTAACAGAGTGAGGACAGAATTTTCAGTGTGTTTTCCACTGTGTGGTGGTGGCCAATTATTGTTAATTAGGATGTTACCTACGGATGCTCAGGTGAGGTTAGGGTTGTCTGAGGTTGTCTGTTTGCTGTGTGGGTTAAACCACTAAAGGTCTTCACTTGCTATTTGAGCTATTAAATATTCAGTTGCCATGAAAGGAATGAGTTTAGCACTTGTGCTGTTCACACAGTGTCTATTTGCAATATCTTAGATACAGAAACCTGTGTAGGGTTTCAAGAGGTGTTAAATTTTTCAACATTATGTTAACCTGTAGTGCTTAACCTTTGTTCAGCCTGACTTATCCCAGAAAATTCTTTCCCCTTAATACTGTGCTTTAAAACTCATAAGTTCTATTTCTGTGTCCTTTGGAGGATGTGTGAAAAATTCCTAAGCAACATCCACAACTTCTTTTAAAATGGAAATTGTTGCAAACAAGTATCAAAGTGAGCATCCTATACTTTGCTGTTTGTCTGTCATTGCTGTCAGAGCATGAGGTGACACATTTTGATCCTGTTTTCCTAGAATCATCAAAATAACACTGAGGAGACTGTTCAAGGGTGAAACTTTAATATTGTTATTTTCTTGGGTACTGTTATAGTTGGTAGAGTGATGCACTGCAGTATCAACAGAGCAGACTTCAGTACTTTAGTCATTTTATTGTGCAGTTCAAAATTAACTATGACATTTTAAAAGATTTTTAAAGGCACGTATTTACTTTTGGGGTTTTATGAAGTGATGGTTAAAAGGTTCTTTTATTGTGAATTAAAGCAAAGTCTATATTGTTGTGTTATGGGTTAGAAATTCTAAAGCCAGCATTAAATAAAAGATGGTGAGGCTGTGTTGGAAGAGGGCTTGCTGGATTGCTTCCCACAGAATCTTCTTTTATAGAACTGTTACTGTTAGGTATAAACTTTAAAGGTCTTTCAAAAATGGATTGTGAGTTGTTATTTTATTATGGTGCCTCTTTGTAAATGCACAGTTTTTTGGTGATGATACCATTTGCCCTTGGATCAGAAATATTCTTCTTTTATTACTGGCCACATTTACAGAGGAAGGAGTTTTAAGTGACTGTATGAACACTCTGAGGTTGGCTAATAGAGTTTTGTCATTTTTACTTAGACACATATTGGGGTGAGCATCTGTTTTTATGATTACTTCGATAGGTTTTGTTTTGTTTTTTTTAATTTATCTATTTGGTTTTTTTTTCTTTTTTTTTTTTTCTTTGTCTCATTAATCTGAGTCTCACTATTCTTATATTTTTAAAATTTTCCTTGTTTATATTGGAATGTATTCCATTTAAGCTATTTTTACAGCTATTGAGTAAACACTGTAAGAACTGAATGTATACTTAAACTACATAAACTCAAGTACTTCTAATTTAATAATATGTGGGATGGTAGAATTTGAGGATGATATTGCATTAAATGTTGCTAAGATCCAAGCTGATCTTAGGAGATATAAAAGATGGGATTCAGTAGCAGATAAAAAGGATGGGATTCAGTTTTCACATTGACACTGAATTTAGGTTGCTGTACTTAAGTACAGGCAGGTAAACGAGGGGTCTCGAGTCAGTTATTTAAATATAGATGTCTAGTGGTATTTTAAAGTACCCATTAAATCCCTATTAACTAGGATGGAAGATGGGATACCCCTGGCTTGTAGGCAGCTCCTGTTTGGGAGCACTGAGACTCAATCTAGAGACTGAATTGAACCATTTTTTTGCTTCTCTGGCAGAATCACCTTTAGTATTTCAGCTCTTGTTTAAATACTAAATTTAAATTTTTAACTGTATTTAAAACCCCCAGACATTTTGTGGCTTCACATTAATACCAAGCATGTTCATTATGAGAAAGGATCTCACTTGGAAAGTTTTTAAAAAACTTGGAGGAGTTTCAAAGGGGTAAAACTGAAAGGCATGCACCAAACACGACACAGTTCTGAGTCTGATTAAGGCTGTCAGAGCATGTTAGCTCTGAGATGATTTGGCAAAGATTGACATCTTTAGTGTTTTCTGCTCATTTAGACTTAAACCACTGCAGTCCTCCTCTGACTTAGAAGCTTATGAAACTAATTGGACATTAATGTTTTGGTTTTGTTGTTGTTTGATGTCTGGAAAATGACAGATCATTTTTTGGCTGATGATTGTTGACCAAAGATACAAACTGCTTTTGGTCCTTTCCCTGGGGGATACAAAGAATGTAGAAGAAATGAAATAGTTTATAGTCATATTTAAAAGATACATCCCATGAAGTGCAGGTTATTGGCAACGTGCTGTACAGTGTTAGTTTAATCCTCCTCCAAATTCAAAGTGCTTCTTTCAAGTTATCTACTTCTGTGATTTGAGTTCAGAGCTGTATTTCTTTTTTTTATACAAGAACATTTTTTTTTTTTTTTTGATTGCTGAGTAGATTCTATATTCCCTTTTACCTCCTGGATATTTACACTGCAAAGTCCCATACAAATTGATTGTGGTTTGTGTTCTGCCTTATATTAAATTTTCATAGAGACTAAGTAAAATATTGAGTGCAAAAGAACATGCTCAGAATGGATATGGTGTTTTTGAAGCTTCAGTGTTCTTTTGCTTTTGCACCAGTGGATGGTGTTGCAGGCATGAATTGGAACCTGGAAGGTTTCCAGGCAGCTGTAAAAAAAGGCAAGTTTTACCTGTGTGAGGCTTCATGCTTTCTACCATTTCAAATGCTGAGAGCTGAAGGCAAGGCAAGGAGAAAAAAGGTTTTCCCAGCTTTTGTGTGCAAGAAAAGGAAACAGTTTTTATCTGAACAATGTAGGAACTTCTGGCTTTTAAGCAGTGTGTACTTTACATATGTATCTTATAAGAAAACCTCCACCTCTACAACATTCCCCTGTGCCCACCCTCTTAGAAAATTCCCAGTAGTGAGGCATGACTGCTCCTGTGGGGCTTTTTAAGCACATCCATCATATCTCCAGATATATTCCCTGCACTGGTGCTTCATTCTGTCACTTGTTGCTTTACCAGATGTTAGAGGATCAATATTTTCTGCTACATGGGAAGGGAAAATTAAACACACATAGCGATGTTGCTTCCCCATTCAACTCCCAAGTTCTTATGGATCTGTCACAGGTAAACAAGTAGCTATTGATGTTCTTAGAATGAGTTCTGTGCCAGGGGGAAAATATCTCTCCAGATATCCAGAGTTTTACTGAAGAGTTTTGCAAAAACTAGAGGGAAAGGTGCCACAGATTATCTTAACCTTTGGTGTGGAGGGGACCAGGTTGGTGAAGGTACAGGCATGTGAGATTAAAAAAACTGCATATACCCACTTTCAAAGTTGTCAGCCAAAGAAAGACATGAAAAGTTCTGTAAGGAGGAGGAAAGGACACATTGTGCTGCAGTTGGGTAAAAATAATGCTGATTTTGCAGTTGTATTTTCTCTTATAAAGGTTTTAGGAAAAGTGACAGATATGTATTTAGAGGACTCTGACAAGACATGTTTGGAGAGGTGTATTTTGGTTCCTTCTTTCTTCTCCTGAGATAAATGTTTGTTTGTACCATTCCCTATGAGTCAAATGAGAGGGTTGTTTCCCCCCCCCAGCTGTTTTCACAAATATTCAAATGTTCTGGTCCCAATTCAGAGATTATTTAAGCAATTATTGTTGTGGGAGGTTTTTGAGTAATTATTGCTGCAGGAAAAATTAGTCCCTGGGATTTTTACCTCATCTATGAATAATTGCACATTTGTGTAGAATCTTTCATTGACTGCAGTCTCCCAGTGCATAATCCCTCAGCAAGAACCTTTATGGAGAGGAGATATAAACTGTTTCATTATTATTTGTGCATGTGGTAATGTGTATTAGTTTCATTTGTCTTATTGGTAACTGTCAAAACATTTACCCAGCATGGTATCTGTTGGTTCTGGGCTGAACTCAGCTGAACTTTTAAATCTTTTATTTCTGGGAAGCAGGAGGAATCTCACTCTGTTCTGTCAAGTGACATTTTTTTCCCATCTCTCACACAAAAATTGATAGGGTTTTAGTTTTCATATTATTACGTGTGTGATAAATACCATTATTTCTTTCAAAATAAAATTGCACTTTTAGACTTCTGTCTTACAGAGAACTAAATACAGCTCCACGGAAGCTCTTGATAAAATTGTTTTTCATTTGTATAAATGAAAAGATTATTTCTCAGATGGTTAGCTCTGGCTGTGCTCTAGTTCCCTTATCCTTTACTCTCCTGGATCCTTGATGATTTGTATTGTAGGTTGTCAGGGAGCAAAAATCCTGGAAACATGAGAGTTCCAGCTCTTAAACTCAGACTCCTCCATTAGAAGTACACAGCCCAACTCGCACAACCCAATGCTGGGCACCCTTTCCTTGCTAGCAAGCATCAGGGTGCTGCTGTGTTGATGTCTGGTTATGATAAAAAAGGAAGAGAATTAAATTTTTAAAAAAAGAAATTATTAAAAAATGATTAAATGATTAAAAAAATCCGTGCCAAGCAGAGATGGACTGAATTTTGGGTAGCTGAGGTGTATCAAGGAGAAATTTGGAAAGCAGTTGACAAGTTGACAAGTGAGTAAGCCCTGACTGTAAAAGATCTCTGGAATCACTTGAATACCAACTTGGCATTAATTCAAGTCTGCATTTGGAAAGGCTTTTCCTATCTGGTTCAGATTCCTCTCCCCCAGTGCTCCTGCTCCCAGCCACTGCCAATGTGTCAGACGAGCTTGGGGTTTGGTTTTTTTTTAACTGTAATTGGGTTTTGGGATAGAGAATATTTCTATGTATCCAAGTGGCATAAACATTTCCTTTATCAAGACCTTGTATTAGTGCTGAAGATTCAACATCCAGATGTGGGGACCAGAGCATTGCAGGCCAGACTTTTTTTTTTTTTTTGTCATTATTGGTATCTTACTGATATTACCATCAGAATAAGGTTACTGAGTGTTTGCTCTTCATAATCTTGTTCTATATAGTTACTTCCCATTCCTGATGTCTAATCACTATAATGTAGATGCTATAGGCTCCAGCTACTGCTTCCTACAGCAAAGAAAATGTTGGATCTTGAAAATGTGAAATAGAAGGAGAACAAATGAGAAAACACAAGTCTACAGGAAGTTTTTTTTTTCACAAATATACAAGTGGAAAATTTGAGTTGCTCAAAGTAAAATCATTGTGCTTGCAGTGCATGAAAATGAAATGTCTTAAAGGACAGATGAAGTTACTGTGCTTGATTGGAGACCAAAAACCAGAAGAGTGAATGAAAAGCTATAACATCTCAGCTTCCATATTTAACAACTCCATCTAAATTAATATTTAAGAGAAAAGCAGTAATTCCTGTCTTCATTTCAGTTCTGATGCTGCCTTGCATAAGGTTAATCTGGGTGCCTGTGAGCAGTAAATTGGGGTTCTGAGACAGAAATAGGTCTGTAGCTGTCCTCAGATAAGGAATCAGGGATGAGTGACAAGAGATTGACTGCTGGGTCATCCCCATCAGCTGATTCGGGCACCACTGTCTCAGCAGGACAGTTTTCCCATCAGTACCATTGGTGAGTTCCTGGTTTCTGAGGAGTTATTAGAGGACAATGGCTTGATTAAAACTTCCTACTCTATTTCAAGCTGGAGATAAACTATTTTGCTATTTACTTGTCTCTTTCAGAGGCTACCTGAGCAATTTTGTCTTTCCTGACTTGGAACAAACAAGTAGACACACAGTAGTTATTACTGGAGGAATAGGATGTGTTCCCTCATGGACAAATGCTTTATGGTGTGTCACAGCATTGCTCCTCAATCAGTTTAAGTTTCTTGAAATTTGTGTCCCTTCTGAGTGCCTCAACTTCTCAGGACTGAACATAAATCTTTGCCTAAGTAAGCTACCTACAGTGTAACATGAGGAACCTCCTGAGTCTTCTTTTTCAGTGATAACATCAGGGCTTGTAGGGATGTCCAGTATTTTTTTTAATAGTTTTACAGAAATACTGCACTTTTTACAATTGTGAGAGTTTTGATTTAATTGTTCATTCCTGTATTTTCTGGATTTGCAGCTTCCTGTTCAGTTTTTTTGTTTTGTATTTCTTAGCAGATCCAGAGAAACCACAAAGAGGTTTTCCATCAGAAACAAACAGAAAAGCCCTGAGAGAAACTGGGACTTTATGCCTTGGAAATTATATATGTCCTAGCCATTTGTTTTGACTTTAGGTTCTGGTGGCTGCAAATTTACACAGCCCTGTGGTGTTTCATATCTTTGGGGGAGTAGGTTTTTAAATTTACTGAGTTAATATTTTGGGAAGAAAATGCTCTTTCTAAGCCCCACTGGTGGTGTCCACTGGAGAACATTTTATAGGTGTCTCCTTTAAGCTCTTTAAAGGCAAACTGTGATATGTGATGAGACAAGCTTTGTTAAAATATAATCACATAAAATATAAATAAATCACATGAGGTTTCTGGAATCTAAGGCTATATTAGACTGGGTGCTGTTTCTGACAAGGTATTTCCCTCAAAATTAGTGTGGAAGCTTTTCTACACTACCAGTAAATTCAACCAAGTGCCTGCATGTGAGAACTTTCCTTCTTTTTAATGTCTCTATATAGTTCATGAAGCCCAGTGGCTGACATGAAGGGCTGGGGAAAAAAAAGGAAAAACTACTGTTTCATTCCAGTTCTTAAATGCATTCCCTTTTTAAATATCATTTTATTGTTGTTTCATTATTAAATAAACAGCACTTGAAATGATCTGTTTGAATCCAGACATACTCATTATTTGAAACCATGTGTTTCATATTTCCATAACTGAGGAGTGAACTTCCCTGGGGTAGCAGATGTTGCTGCAGGCTGATCCATGGAGATTTTTCCAATACTTTTTCCTCTCCAGACATCTCAAGTGATGGTGGTACATGAAGGTATCTGGCTTGCCAACTTTCCAAGTCATTTTAGGTGAAAGGTGCAGGGACAGAAGGTGTTTTCTTCCATTTATATGGTGAAATACTCTACAGACCTTAATGTCTCAGAATAATTTGAGTGATTTTTGCAGAGCAAACCACCTCATATAGATAAGATGTGATAAGATATGATTGAGCTCCTTCTTACTACTTACATATTTATCCTGGCTATTCTTGTTGGTGTTATTTTGAATACAGTGATTTGGAATGTTTGAATAATTTAATTTTCAGATTTTTTTTTTTTTTTTTTTTTTTTAATGGGAGATTACTAGAGAAACCAAACATCAAGCCAGGGAACAATATGGTTTTTCAGCAGGTGTACTCTTTCTCCACAGTAATTGACCTTTAAAAAGGTATTGTATCTTGTCTTAAAGGTCTTTCCCAATCTAAATAATTATCTGCTTCTGTATTTTGTGACATTCTAAAGTACTTATTCATGTTCAGGTAATATAACAAAAATATAATGCCCAAGAAGATGATGTAACCTCTGTCACTAGAAGTAGGTAAGGGGAATGATAGAAGTACATCTGATCCAGTTTGGAAGAAGTGGGTTACACTAAGTGATAAAAGCTCTATTTGTATATTATTTTCTAAAACTATTTTAAATATAAGTAGCACATGCTCAGAGCTGGTTCAAGAAAGAGAATGGTTTACCTTTTCAAAGGTATTTTCACACTTGTTTTGTCTCTGAAAACCTTTCCAATTACAATTTTTTGTGTATTGTTTTGTTTTTTTTTTTTTGATGAATAACCCAAGCTGCTTTCCTATAAAATGTGATATTAATTTCCTAGATGCCATAGTTGGGAACAACTGAGTTATTAAGTATACCCCGAGTTCATCAATACTTTGCCTTCAGAAAACTTTCCTTTTTGACAAATATATTTATTATTTCTTCTTGTTCTATCTCAAATACCTATCTATGCATACAGATTGTCTCTCTGTACTGATGCCTTATCAGAGTCTATGCTGATTTTGAATTCAGTATATTCAGATCATTACTTTAAAAGAAATAAATTTGATTTGCATTTTCTTCTGGCAATTTTAATGTTTTAGGGCATTTTATTTTGTGTTAAATAGTTTTGTTTTTTTCCTAAAGTGTGTTCTTAAACAAGTAATGACTTCTGCATCAGTGCATCTAATATGCTGGAAAGCATTACCTTACTTTTTGTGAGACTCAGGCTCTCTGAAAAGAATGTTCTTAAAGCTATTTGCTCACCTGTAGAAAATTCCTTTATCAATCTCGTGTCTGTAGTGTGATTCATAACTTCTATAATTTTTCTTTGTTCTGAAATTAATGTTTATGGGTCATTAATTTGTTGGGGGTCTTTATGTCTATAAGTGAATATCAGTAGGAGAGTTTTTCATCCATTTTATACTACACCAATAGCAATATAATTATTAACTGTATGCCTGCTTTTGGTGTATGGATCTTAATATTTGCAGGTCCAGAATAAGATTGTTGTGCATTACATCCTTGGGAATATTTTTCTTTGCATCCAAAGTGCTTATGGAGTTACTGGAAATGCATAAAAAAAAAAAAAAATAAGAAGGGATCTATGGAAATTAATCAGCTTCCTAAAAAAAGAACATCAAAAACCTGTGTCTCCTGGAGGCTACATCATATTTTCTGTTCACTTAAGTTTTTTTTTTCTTTCTTTCCTAATGCATAACATGTCCAAATTGTGGTAATCAGGTGGAAAACCTGAAGGCAGCAACAGAAATATAATGAGTAAATTAGCTATGAGCACTTATTTTCTGAGATTATTATTCTTCAGGTGAGCAGATGAGAGAGTGGCTTGGGCACCTTAAGGCTGCAAGTGCCTTTTTTTTTTTTTTTTTTTTTTTTTTTTTGAGGGTTGTCAAAATCTGATATAGCCAACTGTATTAGCATCAATATATATAATATATATAATATGATATATAATATATATAATGATCTCTGAGCATTTTATTGTAGTCTTTCTTCATCCTCATGATGATCTGAGGGCTGCAGCACCTTTTTACACAAATTTTCTTTAAAAATGAGAGCAAAAGACTGTAAGAGCTATAAAAAACTCAATGTAATTTAGAGAATTATCATCTGAAATGATGGTGTGAGATGTCCAGACGAGGGCACTCTTGCACACCAGAAATGTTTTCCACAACACCGAAGATCTGCATGCTGTGGCTGTGTAGCTGTACTAAAGAAACTGTAATAATACAGCCAGTTAAGAGGTTGCCTTGTTTACCACTAGGGGATCTTAAAAAAAATAAAAAAAAAATTGGGAGAAAAAAATCTCAATCAAATTAATATTAAGCGTATGAATTATTAAATGGAAATCAGCTGTTCTACTTGGAGTTTTGAAAGGTTTCAGTTCCTAAAATGTTTTCATTTCAGGAAGGAATTTGGCAGGCAAGGGGTAAAAGCCTCTCTTGCCTTTTTGAAATGCTTTCTGGTGCACACGTGTGGTGCAGGGCTGGACACGGGCACTGGGACAGAAAGCAGCTCATTTCTAGGTTGCATTCTGCAGCATCAACCCTCTGATAATGTGCAATAAGATCCATCAGTGTTCCCTGGGATTTGGTATTTTACGTGGGAAATTCCCTCCCTAAATACAATAGAGCTGCAAAGTTATTGTGTCTTGTCATTTTTTTGTCATTAGTCAGACACTGGGAGCATGTGTGTGCTTTAGTTTATGTGTTTTTACTTGAGAAATGAAAGACAAAAGAAGTATCTCTACTGTAATCAGTTCCCTCAGTGAACAAGGAGGAGGAGAGGTTTGTTTCATATCTTTTAAGATGACTGAACTGCAGGAATAAGCACTTTCTGTTTTGGCTTTTCTGTTTTGAATTTTAAATATTGATCCAGTTTTCATAACATTTAATAGCACTTGGAAACCTGGTCAGAACCCTTCCTTTTAACAGATGTTGTAACTGTTTTAAAACATTCTAGCATGCATTTGGCTTCAACAGAATGAAATGAAATATTTTATGAAATTCATTAATCTATAATAAAGCTTTAAGCTGATCTGCTGCATAAAGTAAGTGATGGTTAAGATTAGGGTAACATTAACCACATATTTTCACAGCACATTTGTCATGCTTGGGTTTTTTTTATTTTATTTTTACCATATTATTTAACTGCTGCCTTGACCACTGCTTCCACTTGTTAGGAGATTATTTTAAAAAGAGAAAACACTGAGAGTGGCCACCCAGATGGATGCATTAGAATTGTAATTGTTGATTAGCAGTGCAGGGAAATTTATACATTTCAATGTAAAATCCAAGATCTTCACAATAAAATTGTGTAGCTGTAAGTAGACAATGACTGAGCTCTTTCTGACGTGATCTAAAATACCTTGGGGCATGATGTGTGGTAATGCAGTTACTATAAGGCTGCCTAATGCATTGCCAGATAGTGTTTGAGTCCTGGGATCAGATAAATTAGATTTTAATTGGGTTTTAAGGGTAAGCTGAATAAGTAGATAAGGTAGAATTAACCAGAGACATATTAAGGTAATGAAACCTGTGGTTCTCTTAAAGCTGTTGTATTAAACACTGTGCAATTCCTTGTTGAAAAGAGATGTCGTGGTGAAGTGGAGGTTGACAGTGATGGGTAAGATGAATGGTGGTGTCTAATGTAATCACAGGAACCCATAATAACATAACCACATTATCTGGAGCACCATAAACCCAAGAAACTGGAGAAAATTGCATTAGTTGTATTTTATTATAGCATTTTGAAAGGAAAGAAAACAAATAAGAAAAAAGTCCAAAACTGGATTTTCCCAAGATGGACAAATCACCCAGGGAATTCAGTGAGGCTGTCAAATGGTGGGTTTTGTTTTTTTGGTTTTTTTTTTGTTTTTTATAGAGCAGAACAGAAGCTGCTGTGATGTGAAACAGCCAGAACACTTCTTGTACATTTCTTTTCTCTATGAACTATCTTTTGATGGTTTTGCTCAGTGGAGTTTTCATTGGATGCATGGCTTTTGTTTCTTCCTTTTTCCATACAGGGTCAATCAGATGAAAAGAAAAAAATCAGATGAAAAGTTAAAAAATTAACCCCTTGAGCTTCAGTTGTTATTTGAGATTTTATTTTCAAACAATTAATAAAAAAATCATATAAATCAGAGCAATATATTTGAATAAAGGCATTGTAATGCAAACTTAAATGGGAATAATTTATTACATAAATAACCTCAGGGCTCTGTGTCATGCATGAGAGTCCATAAGTGCAGTAAGTATCCAGAAAGAGTAAGATTTTTTTTCTTTAATTGTAATATAAATAAAATAAGTAATTTATAAATATATGAGTTCATTACAAAATTGTCCTATTCTTATGACTGGGCAGGTAAGCACCAGCCTTTATGTCTCCTGCAGTACTTTTAATTTCTACTGAAGGTGCAGAGACCATAGAGCCAAAGATAATGAATATAAAATGCCCAACTTCCAGTATCTAGAAAATCCCCAGGACAGGCAGTAAGGCTAATTTTGAAGATTTAAAACTTAATTTTGTGCACAGTTATATTTAGGTCTTGGCTTTTATGGGAGCTGGATTGTCCTGATGTGTTCTGCATGGAGAGCCATCACATGATTAATCCAAAGCTTCATTTATAAGCATTTTTGTGGAATCATAGAATTTTGTCAATGTGAATGTAAATTAATGTTATGAATTCAAATGTTTCAAAAACAAAGCATAAAGAATTAATGTTTTACAGTATCATATCATGGTCTAACTACTGAAATGCATTTTGAAGCAGAATTAGAGATGCTTTTTTTTTTTTTTTTTCTTTGTTTCTACCCACACCTTAGAACACAAATTTTGCTTTCCCTCTTCAAGCAATTTTTTTTTCTCTTCTTTCAATGTAAGTAAATAAATATGTGATTTAACAAATAGAAGGTATGCCTGATAGCTTGTGTGAGAGGCTTACAAAGTAGCTCTGCATCCAACCATTTGTTTGTACCAAACAATAAAACTTGAAGGCTCATTAGCTTGGAATGACCCGACTGTGTTTTATGCATAGGGGTCATTTCTTTACTAATGAGCCACTAAGCCAGATGGCTAACCCCACAGTAGTCTAACTGAATTAGTGTGATTTAGATTTTTAGGCAAATTGCTTTTTTTTTTTTTTTTTTTTTTTTCCTGTACAAGCAGGAGCCAGAGGGGCAGCTTTTTCTAGAACTGTGTAAAATAAAAGTATTTTGCCCTAAAAGATAAATGGCTACAGTGACTCTGTACTTATATCCATTTCAGGTTTTTTTTTTGTTGGTTTGTAGTGAACAGGTTGTGTTAGATATCATCCTCCCTGGAAACCATTTTGGGTAGAGAGTTACTTGGAGTATTTTTATCTATATTGGATTTTGTTTCAATAGAAAATTGCCCTCGGATATGAGTGTATATAAAAATATGTATTACATGAAAAAAAGGTTCTGCACAGGTGACAGTGCAAGAATAATAATACTATATTTTGTAATGCATGTTTTCTTATGGAATTTTTGCTTGTTTTTATGAATTGAAGATGTTTTGAGTGATAAGGACGAGGAAGAGTTGCTCATTTTTGCCTTGATTTATGCTGCTCTAGAAAACTTTTTCAGACATGTTAGTGAATAACCAAGTGATGGTGCATTCCCCCAGCTCAGTTGAAAGAGATGGTTACCTTCAAAGTACATTTTATTTCAAGTGGCCTGGGTTATTTTCTTAGGATGCTTCTCTCTTGCCATCATCTAAATCATACAGAGGGCAAATTTGGAAATGACACGAGTGTTCACATAGAGAGCAGATCTAAAAAGAAAAGTGCTTAAAGAAGGGCAGTTGATGAAGGAAAACATCAGCAAGATGGTTTTGAAGTGAATTTCAAACACACTGTGCAAATGAACACCCATGGTCCTTTCAGCTATCCCACGTTTGAATTAAATTTTGCTGCAGCAAATTATTAGCATCTGCTACTGTGAATAATTTCACATGGTGATTTGCTGATATCTTCTGGGAGTTTGCTGTGATGATGGTAGATAATTGTATAGAGGCTCTCAGGCCTGAAAATTGGTCTTCTCTTCAAAAAACCTGGCTGCATTTGGGGAAAGGTGAACATAAAATGGCTCAGAATAAAGCTTTTTCTGGCCTACTACCTTCCCCTCTGATAATGGTCACGGGGGATGACTAAAGAAGAGTGTAAGAACCTGACAAACATACTGTGACAGTGAGTCTCCTTTGCAAAATTTATTAGCTTAGCCTCCAGCAAATTATGGTTCAGGGAGTTGCTGAACCAAAGGTGATATTTAATGTTCAAAAAAGAATAATCTAGGATTCTTATTTACACTGCCTGTAGTGCATTAAGGTTTTAAGGTATTTAAACCATTCTCTAGAATAGCTCTTGCATCATTGCAACCTCTCCTTCTCCCCCTCCTCCCCCCCCCCTTTTTTTTTTTTTTTTTTTAATAACCCTTTTTTCCCCCCTCTTGAGTTTGGCAAGATATTTAGTACAAGAAAAATTAAATGGAAAAAATTGAGTCTGGAAGTAAAGGAGTGATGTGAAAACGTCTCCACTTCGCTGGTTTTATTTGTTGATATATTTAAAAATTTGGAACCACATTTTGTAGACATGATCAACCACTGTGCAGTTGTTTCCATTTTGATCACTGAAAAAGAAGAGAACATGCTCACCATGTCTCTTAAATGTACCAAGCCTAATACTGAGATTTTTTTGCTGAATTTCCACGTGTTGCTGCTTTCCTGCTCTACTTGCCTCTCTCAAGTGCCAGTACCTTCCAGAGCAGTGGGATTTCCTACTGTGGGAAATCTGCCTAAAGTTAGCTGTGAAAATATGAAGATGGTCAGGAACCCTGTAGTCTTACTTTGTGCTTCCCAAACAAGCCACGTTAAAAGAAATTATAGTAGAAAACAAGTACAGCATCTTCAGGGTAGCTGCATTCTGTGCTCAAAATGAAGACGTGGCCAATTCACTTTTCTGTCAGAAAGTATTATAAAGTATTCAGTAAAGCTTTGCTTCAGTAAAAGTTCTCCTCTAAGCAGTCAAAATCTGAAGCAGAGCCAAAAACGCACAAGATAACTTTCTCCAGAGAGGAGGAATCAAAACAGTGTCAAAACATAAGAAAAATAAATTAATTCTGTATGTGAAAGTACAAGAAAATGGTATCACTGTTGTGATTTGCCAATGCTCATAAATCTCCTGTCTTCTAGAGCCTAGGACAGAGTTCAGTTTCTGATGTGGTAATAGTAATCTCAGTGAAAAAGAGGTGTTTTGCTGTTTTATCCTGATTTATGCTCATATTTCTCTGAGTTCACATTTCACAAGGTATTGGGGGGAAGGTGTGTGTTTATCTCAGATTTTTAGCTTCTGTCTCTCTTAACCAAAAACCAGTGAAATCTCTCACTGAATATTTGGTATTCAGAAGAAGGTTATAATCAAGTCCACTGATTTTTTTTAAGATTTATTTGTGATGATTAACTTGTACTTTCTAATTAATAATGTGAATCTGGTCTCCAAAGCAAACCTCAGTTTGTTGTCTGGGAGATGTAAGTGGTGTTTTTTTTCTCTTTACAAAGTGTTGCCAGGCTAACAGAATGGCAATAATTTAACTGGATTTTGTCAAATTGTACAACTAAATGGCTATGGAAACTGGAGAGCATTCCAGCTACACTTTTACTGTCATGTAAGCAAAAATGTAATAACAAAGTAATAGAGCATCATATGCTGTGTACACTCTTATTTGTTAATAACAAATTTAGGATGATAAATACTTTTCCTTCTGCAAGATTCTTACCTGAGTCTCCCATAGCACTGTAAACATCATCTGCAGTTCTTTATAATTATGCTTTAAACAGACCAAGTCTAATCTGCCTATCAGATTTCCAAATTTCCTTCACTTAAAATCCAATCTGACCAACAGTTCAGATTTTTATTAGAAATAGAGGAATGGCAATAACAAACACATACCTTTTTTTACAGCATGGATTAGTTAACTTAGCACGTGGTTCCACCTTCAGCCCGTGAAGACTGCTTACTGACTTCTTGAATTGTTGCTATATTAAATCCTTTCATTTTATAGTAACTGGTGTTTTATAGGCCAGCAGATTGCATTTGATTTTGTGAATTTGCTGTAACATATTGAGTTGAAGGGATTTATGCAGGAATGCAGAACCAAAATAATCCAGCAGGCACTCGGAATTTTACAACACAAGGGCATTAGGCTCGCAGATGGCTGATATGGATAATGACATTGAATAATTTAGTGTGGAAGGTAATCTGGTTTTGCCAGAATACATTAACATTTAGCTAATGCATACAGGTGTTTGGGTAGTGATCTGCATGGGCTGATCTAATGGAGACCAGAGTCAGGGTGTGAAGTGCAGCATCAGGCTCTCACTGTGCTTAAAGGAGGAGAATCTTTTTCAAAAGGTGTTAGAAGAGATTTAGGAGACCCTCAGTATTGCAGGCTTTAAAAGAATTTCTCTCTGTGTGCTTCTTGTATTTTCTTCATGGGAGAAAAGAAGCAATGCTTTTAAAATTATAATTGTAGGCTCATTTAAGGTGAATCGAAGAAAACTGGGGGGGAATAAAATGCAGCAATTAAAATGAGAGGTTTCTCTCTTCTTCATATCTCTTACGTCAAAACAAGACCTCTACCTTTTCCATCCAAATTTATGACAAAAAAATACAATCTTTTTGCCATGGCAGCTTCTTTAAAACGTAGTACAAAGTTTTAGTCTTGGTAATAGAGAATTAAAGAGCAGTCAGAGCGCTGACCTGGTACTGGTGGTCAGAAAAGCTGGCAGGAGCTTGGATAATGCAGCATGAATAATGTTCACCATCTTTATCAAATTTAAATTTGGTAATTTTTTTAGGCAAATCCTGAATAATTTTTGCCTTGGCAGAAAAGACCCTGCCAGCTTGAAAATTTTAGAAGTTAAGGAGCAAACCAATTCCACTGTCTGTGTGTAGTAAATGGTAACCTTTTTGGTGGCCAGCAGCAGCACTGGAGCCACGTGCCATCTCTTGCAAGCCATGAATGTGTCCCTGGCTGTCCTGAATGATCAGCAGCAGAGCTGAGCTAATCAATATTTCAGGTTTTGGCAGCAACACAGCACAGGGATCTTGCTGAAGGAGACAGGAAAGTTTATTTTCAGATCACAGAATTATAGGATGGTTTGGATTGGAAGGATGGTTTGGATCTTTAAAGGCCATCTAGTCCAACACCCAAAAAGAATCTGATTGAAGTAAAGGGAAGGAGCTTTCAGCAATGCAGAGTATATTCATTAAATTGACTTAAAACTTCCTGTTTTCTGCATCTTTTGTCTCCCCTCTTGAACAAGGCAATGGCTTTTGGCCATAAGGACTAGCTTAGCTAAACGGGGAGAATTTATGTTGAACAGCTGAAGTTTTTCAATACCATAGGAAATTGAAAACTAAAGGATATGAGGGGAAGAAACCTTAACACAGTTAGCACTCACTATTTTTATAAAATAAACCCTAAGTATTACAAATGCCAAGAATAGCCTGACCATCATATTGATTTTATAATGTTTTTCCTGACTCTAGTACTGTGGTGCAGTGACATTTCATTAGATGCATTGGAACTATAATAAGTGAAGTGCAAGACCAGCTGATGGAAATGAAATTAAATCTCTCTTCAGTAATAAAGAAGTGACTTCCAGAAAGACCAGAATACAACCCAGCTTTCTAGTTTTATAGTGTTCAATTATAACAACCTATAAATAAAAAGCAGTTTTTTTGTTGTAGAAATGTAGCGCAGCAGCTAACAATCAGATAACCTAATTTCTCAACAAAAAGTTAATAAAATAAATGTGTATCCAGCTGCACTATTGCAAAATTTGTATTCTGCAAATATTTAATGAAGTCTCTCAAAGATCATCCCATTTGTGGTGACAGATACACACAAAAAACCCATCCTTAGTTGGGAATCTGTGAAGCTGGCCCTGCTTTCATGCTTACACAATTACAATATACCTGGAATTTTCAGGACCTTGAAGTACTGAGCAACATCAAGAATTACTCTGGATAGGAAATCCATCCTGTTGCTTTCAGTGACTGAGCACTTGTAAATTTGTTTAAATAAATAACTAAAATAAACCTCTGACCTTTAGAAGACATACAGTCTATATTTGCAGTCATGGGATTAAAATGTTACTGGCTGCATAAATATCAAGATACTGAGACCAATTTGGCTCTTAAAACATTTATAATTCATATTTCGTCCCTTCATGTACTAACTTGGCTTTTTCCAGATTCCATTTTAGTATTTGGGAGGGTTTTTGATGCCTAATTACAATAAGAAGAGATAATAGGAACATGTTTTCAGGTCCCCATGCACATTTTAGTTTGCATAAGTGGCCCAATAATGAGGATGGGAGAAGAATAACTTGAAAAGGGGTTTGGAGCTAGAACGATGGGGAAGCATAAAGGAAAATTACAAATACATTTTAACTGAGAGAAAAGTTAATTAACATAAGTCAGGGCTGGAAATTTGGCACCATAAATTTTTGGTAAGTAGCATGAAAGGCTTCCATCAATTGTGGAGCTGGTTAGCAATGAGGCCTGTGAAGAGCAGTGTCATTTGTTGATTGGCTTGAGGGCTTTATTGGGTTTTAGATAATGAACTTTAAAAAAAAAAAGAAATCAACAGCAAAACACAACCAACCAAAAAACCCAAACAAATAAACCTCACATGAATGTCATTTAAAGCCTTCCTCTAAACCAAAGAGCTTGTGCTCGTCAGGGAGAGCTCTTTCCCCACTGTAACTCTCATGTCTGTGGAAAATATAAATAATAGAGGGTTGCAAAAGACGTGTGGTAACTTTTTGAAAGTTCAAACTTGAGGCAGCAGCTTGGCATTAGCATATGTCCTGCCATAGCTTTATATATAGATTTATATCTGTGTGTGTATTTGGGCTTTACCTGATTCAGAGCCTGGACAGACGAGGAGTGGGCAGACACAGAGGTACTGGATGAAACCTCTGAAAACATTAGGCTTAAATACCTTTTCTTAGGATATTTGCACAGGTTTTTATGACCAGATCCATGGCACAAGAATGAAATGAGATCCCATTTTAATGAATATGAAACAGTGCCCCAATATGGCCAATCAGAAGTACATCTTATAATGGCAACATCCTATTTGACCTATGGATATTTCTTGTTTTATTTGTTTTCTTTCAAATTACTTAGATTTTTAAATGAAAAATTATTGTCTTAGCTTGGGTCCTTCATCACTTTTCAGCCTCATCTTCCAGGTCACCAACATGAGGAGGGGAAACCCTTGGATTAGTGTCCTTTTCTCAGAATACCAGGTGAAAGAAGTTTATTGCTTGATTCCAGACATCCAAATCATCCTCTGAGATGCAAATATTCCTTTCACTGTTTTGCTGGATGCTAAAGGCTTCAGCAAAGGTGTTTCCTGTGGTTTATCTGATTGATGGCATTTTGCTGAGGATTGCTAGGATTAGATCTGTATAGCCCAATGCAAAGGCTACTACTGCACTACTACAGGATTTGCCTTCACAACAAATATCTGGCTGTTTATAGTGCCCAGTTCTTCAGTTTATATTCTCAGCATTTTTTTGCATAGCTTTCTGTCAGCTGCAGACCTTTGTCAGGAGAGAGGCAGGACAATATATTTTTCATTCTGTGATATCTTATTACAAAAGAAATTTTATATTTTATGCATTTCATACATTATGTAGCACACGATGCAAAAGGGCCCATTTTAGCTAATTCATGAAGTTTTTGGAAAACAGAGCACAAAAATGTCTCTTTTAGTTCATTCAGCTCTCCTCTCTGAAAGAAAGACCTGAACTCAGGGTTGCTAAATGACCTTTTGAAAGAGTTACTAAGAATTCAGAACAATTCTTACCATTTTCATCTCTATCTTGATGTCTGTATTACTCTTAGGAGAGTCACTTTCATTTCCCTGTCTCCTTTCCAAATTTCCTGACATGTAACTGACAAGATCTACCTGGAACATAATGTGTGAAGACCCCAGCTGGAAAGGGAGCAGAAGGAGCCTGACACTGGGATATGAAATGCAACCTTTGCCTGTCACTTTATGATATTAAAGTGTATCTGGCACCTGTGATCACTTTTTTTTTTTTTCCCAAGGAGGGTGGTAAAATGTATAGTTAAGTTATAAGCTGATCTGGTTTTGTCATATAAAGATATTAATTTCTTTTTGTTTTCCTCATATCTGAAATTTTATGATTTTGAAGGACTTTATAAATATTTTAATTTTTTCTCTAGCTTTTAAAAATAATATTTCTCCCTTGTATGTTTATTTCCTTAAATGAGACGGGGGGGCAGAAGTGGGGGATGGCTATTGGGAAAACCTGTTTTTTTCCTGTGCTATTTAAAACTTAGAAACATTTTCAGTGAGTTCTCTTAAAATACTGTTTTATGGAGAGACATTCACCATGGGGTGATCTGGAAGTTGCCTTCCCATCAGTTGATGAAGCATAAAACCAGGATACTAATTAAAAAAGGATACTGACTTCTTGTAGAAAGAAAAATAATAAAAAAAACTCTCTTCTTTTGAGGTTTTTTATTTGGAAGTCATGAATTACTTTTCCATAATAATTTTTTTTTTCTCTCTCTCTCTATTTTTAATTTTGTGACCACATACATTTTATCAGAGAGATTCTTCATTAGCCAGTTATTTACAGACAAACTAGACATGCTAGTTGATGCCATTCTCTAGTCCTCAAAAATATATTTGAATTTTTTTGTTAGATACCAATAACTAAAATCTTCTGCTGAGAAATAGTGAATGGATCTTTATGACAAAATTTATTGAAGGTTTATTCAAAGTTAACACAATTTACATTGGGGCTTAGTGGTCTTGCATTCATTATCTACCTGGGCATCTTTTTTTTTTTTTTTTTTCCCTATTATTCTACTCCTAAAATAGAGGGAAAAAAACAAAAATTGTGGAAATGTGTAATAAAAATAATTTTCTACAATGTTTATTAGCCTTTCTGGGGGTATTTTTGTCGTTATACTTGAGAGTTACATTTATTCTGCTGTTGCTTTTCAGTATAATTTTGCTTTTGGGTGGTATGAGACAAAATTATATGTGTAAATGAGGCCCAGGCACTCTTGCAAACCTTCACCATGTCATTTTGTAGTACTTTGAAAGTTATCAACAGATTCATGGTCCTGCCAAAAATGTTGAATATTGCCCTCCCCCCTCCAAATGTATGATGGCAGTTTGGTAATAAATTAGGTAAATTTGAAGCTTGAAGGCTACAAGCCAAGAAAGTAAAAAGTTATTAACTTCTGTTACCTGTGTCATTTACCACATAAGGAAACTTGCCAGATAAATTCTTTGCTAGTTATTATTTCCAATAGAGAGATTGATTTATGCCTATTCTAGGGAAAAATGATGCTCTGCAAACTCCATCTTTCATGAAAGAAAGGAAGACTAATGAGGGCCAACTTTTAGAGAATAAATTGAGATTGCTTGTGGATGCTACAGGTTTCCCAGTGTGTTTTTGTAGGGCTAATCTGTTGAAAAAGTGATTGTGAAACATTCTGGAAACATGAGGTTGTGTTAGGACATGCTAATTTATAAGAACTCCTCTAAAATCAAGTTTCTATTGCTAATTTTTCACTAATATCCTTTGAATTCTATGAGAGTAGGTTGTGAGCTGTGTTTTCAGTGAACTTAATTAAAACACAGTGACTGTCTCTATTCAAACTAGGAATATAAAACTGCTTGATATAGGAAGCATAAAATATGATTTATGAGACTGTAGGCTTTGCTTTACCTGGTTTACCTGTTTGTTTTTTGTTTTGTTTGTTGGGTTTTTTTGTTTTTTTTTTTTTTTTTTTTTTTTGTGTGATTTAGATCTTTAAGAAAAAGATTAAAAAATATTAAACAAAACTTGAATTCCCAAAGTTGACATACAAAGAAAAAGCAGATGATAGGAATGTTCTAATCCCAGGCAAAAAATAAATCCAGGTTATAAGACCTCTGCATGTTTTGAGAATGAGAAAAATTAAAACACTTTTAAAATAGATTCATAGATGTAGAATAGAGATAATGCAGTTGTGCCTCCTTTTGTCCTGGGTAAGAAACCACACTGATAAGATTTGACTGGATCCATGATGTAAAATAGAACATTTGATTTTCAAAGAAGGGTTGGGAATAAGAAAGACTTTTTTTTTTTTTTTTTCTTTTTTTTTTTTTTCTTCAGCAGATTAATTTATCTTTTTTGTTAGAGGGCTGATGTGAGTGATGATTCCTAATGTCATTTATTGCTCCTCTCTGCTCCCTCACCCCCTGTACATGTGACCAGGAGAGGGAAATATTACATCCCCCACTTGGAGAGGATCCTCTCTTCTCCAGTTCAGCATAGAAACCAGATCCTGGGGATCTGAAGTACCTTTCACTTTTATATTGAAGGTAGTTTAATTCAGTAGAAAGTTAGCTGGGGAGGGGGAGGCAGGGAATTGTTTCCAGCATGAAGTCCTTGTTTGTTTACACATGTTGTTCTTTTTCTGTATGTGTCCTGTTCTTAATTGATTTAAAACAAACAAAATGAACAAGCAATGGTATTTTTACATACTTTTAAATGCTCAGTATGAAAAAGGAGTATTTATTCAGCTCTAGCTCCTGCAAGGATGTCTTGAATCCATATTCAGTGGGGTAAGAGAGGTCACAGATTCTTTGTTCACTTTTTATTTCCCTGGGCTTTGTGAAAAAACATTTTCTTGTATGGATCTCACCATCTTACAATACTTTTCTCTTTAAGACAACAACTGTTTTCCACTCTTGTAAAGCAGGCAGCTCAGGGATGTCTTTAAGGCACAACAATTATGGTGCTCAGTGGGTAAACTGAAATGTGGAGAAGGCAGAGAAATTGTTCTTTTGTTCTCTGCCTTTACCAAGGTGAAGGGAAGTGACATTCAGCAGAATGTGACTGATCTGTTGGTTACAGTCCTATCTTTTTATGATGTGAGTTGGGAAAAATCTGCCTGTCCATTATAACTGTAGTGAGACATTAAGTTTCTGCCTGCCTTTAATGAGCCACTAACTCAGTTTTTTAATGTGTAACTAATTTCTCTTTTAGAAGTTATAGGTCAGTGCAGAGATTAAAATAAATACGAGCACTGAAGATTTTTTTTTCCCTTCAAGGCTATAGCATGGAGATGTAATCACCCTTGAAGAGACCTGGGCTCTCAAAAATGAGGTCACCTTGGCAACAAAATCTTCTATTATTGTGTGAAAGAGAATTATGAATGGGATCTCTGAGCCATTTCCTCTCTTTCTGGTCCTCTTCTGTTGCACAAGATGGTGGTAAGGTGCTTGTAGCAGCAGCTGGATGAGGCTCCTGCATTGCTTACAGCACAGAGACTGAGAGAACCACAGGGAATTAAGGAACCCCCATGAGATAGGATGTGCTCAGCTTCTCTACTGCAACAGGCTGGGTTTTAGGTAATGACTGAAAGTGATCATGGGCTTAGAATGATGTAAAATCTTTCTGTATATTCACATCTGCTTGGTTGCTCTGTTGTGCTTGCTTGGGAGAATTAGACTGAAACCCAGGACGAGGTCCTTATTTATCTTCTGTGGGATTCTTGGAAATAAAGGTGTACACGTGGTGGGTAGGGGAGAGTCAGGACAGATTCCTGGGTATAAGGTATTTGGGATATCAGATTGTAGGATGAAGTCATGTACAGTGTCTCAGTTTTCACAGGTTTCAAGTCTACTTCTAAGTTTTATATTTTGTAAGTTTCCTTTCAACTTTACTGCCAGAAATGTCTTGGGTTTTGTTTTTTTTTCCTTCTTCTTTTTATTTATTTATTTATTTATTTATTTATTTATATTTTTTTTTAAATTATTTTTTTATTTTTTTATTTTTTTCTTCCCCATAGAGGCTTAAAAGCATTTTGATTGAGTCTTCTAGTAATACTGTACCTTTTGGACCTGACTCCTGTGAGGTGTCTTCCAAATCATAAACAGGGGCAACTTCTAGAGGTGAAGATGTAATTGAATCTTCTTCCAGTTTAGGTAGGCAGGGAAGCTTCCTACCCTTTATTCATTTTCATTTGCTTTTTTCTGGCACTCTTCTGCAAGCCTGGCTTTCACATCTCTCTACTAAGAAGTTCTCTGCCATTCTGTTTTCTGGTCCTGTTTATTTTCTTGATGTGGTGTGCATTGTCTGTTTGGGCCCATGGGGCAGGTTTTGAATCCAAATGAATTATTCTTTGGAATAATTTGGATGAAGTGTAGTCGTGTGAGTTATGGTAGGTACCACACAAGGTGACCTAATGTTCCTCCTTGGGTTTGCAACATCTGGCTGAAGGGAAAATTACCAAATATCCATTCCCAGTCAAAAGTCTATGTTAGCTATGTCATCCAGGGTAGCACAGAGGAAAAGGAAAAGACTTGGAATCATTTGGGATACTTCTGTGAAAACATCTGCTCTGTGACTTGAGTAGGGAAATGGAATATTAAGAATTATCAGTGGAGAAAGAGTCAGTGACATGGTAAATGTCTTGTTGCTGCTGCATAAATTCATGTTACACCTGTGTTTTGAATAATAAATATAGGTCTATTTATATATTAAGCAGAACAAGGAAGGTTTAAGAAAGATTGACAATAAGGATTAGAAATACAGTGATCCTTATGAAGAAAAAGAAAAATTATTCTTCATCTTGCTTAGGGGATGATTGAAGGGAGACATTGTAAGAAATCTGATACACTAAAGAATGTTGTGGCAAAAATTAACTGGGAATGCTTATTTGCTTTGTTTAATCATAAAGAAATAGAGAAAAGTTGAAGAAATCAAATTTAAAACCAACACAAGTAACTGTTTTTGCATGTAACATTTGTTACCTTTAGATGTTTCAGCTGCAAAGGTTTAAATTATTTCGAAGGAGGCTGATATAAAGCCATGGACAAGAGAACATCTATCTGGAGGTATCTAGTCCTGGTGGTCCTCTGTAATTACCTGAAGAGTTTCTAACTTTCAGATGAAGGAAGTCTTAGGAGGAATTACATAATTTCCTCACTTGGTCTTAAGTTTCTTCCTCTTTCATATTGAATTCTCATCAACTGATTTTCAGACTTATTCTAAAGCACTGTCACCATTTTAAAGTGTGTGCATTTATGGTATGCATCTATTACACCATTTTCTAATGAAGCTGGTATGGGTTTTACATCCTATTTTTCATTTATATAAAGCTGCCCCTGGCATAGCCTTTGATTGGAAAAAAAATTAGGCAAAATGTTATTTGAATGAGTTATGTCCCAAATAAGGTCTCTTGTTTCTATTATATATAAATTTATTTTGGATTAATTCTTCTATTATATATGTCTGAAAAGTGCTTTGTGTTGTTACTCCCCACCTTAACCTGCAGGTTTTTTAGACCTGAGCTTGTGGGTGAAATCCTGAGAATCAGTAATTAAGAAGCCCCCTTCTCATGTTCACTGACTTTGAATCTAACCACAGAAAAGACAAATTGTCTATTTTGGGTACTGTTGTATACTGATAAGGATTTCCCTCTGCTAGCCAGAGATAAAAGAAATAAATAATCAAACATCTGCATGTTTTCATGAAAAGCATATTAAGTATAAATCCCAGCTCCTTACATTTGCTTTTTTATTACTGTAACCAGCAGTACTGAAAAATAAAGCTGACATCGTAGAGTGAAAGAGCAACTTAAAGCATAAAGTCAGCATGGAATTTATTGCCCATTTTGCTACTTATTCACAATTCCTCACTGCCTTAATCTTTTTCTATCTTGAAAGCATTGTATACACGTTTTTTGGGCTGTCTTTTGAGCTTTTTTTAGATTGCTTGCCTTAGCTTTAACTTGGTAGTGGATTCTGTAGCTGATGTGTTCTTTTTTTTTTTCTTTATTTTTTTTTTCTTTATTTTTTTTCCCCTGTTTATTCTTATGAGCCAAGCATGGTTTTTAAGCATTTTGATGTATATTTGAGAGATTTCTTTTCATCACTGGTACAGTTAATAATCTTGGAGTATATGGAAAGCATATTCACTTGTGTTGATTTGAAAGTCAGTTTGTAATTGGCAAATAACAAAACTCTTGTCCCATCTTATCTTAGTATTTATCATCTTCCTTCTCTTGCATTTATTTAATTTTTTTTTTTTTTTTTTTTTGTAGCTTGCTTTTGTCTGTTGATTCTTGTTCTAACCAGAAGTTTTCTTAGATGAATTTAGAAGTCTGAAACCTGAATCTAACCCTTAAGTGTCTTATCTTCAGCTGTACTCAAGGACTATTGATATTTAATTCTGACTCCTGTCCTTTTTCTTTCTGCGAGAGCCTGACTTGACACAAGAACTACCCTGAATGCAAGACTATTAAATATTCAAATAAATTAATGTGGACAGGCAGGGGATTGTCAAGACAGACACAGGCCTTTCCTAAATCTGACCTTATAGTTCTCTCCATTTATTAGATCAGTTATAACATGTTACGTTAAATGTTGAATTCCATATAAAAGCACAAGTGTGGTACAAAATCATTTCAAAGCAGGAAATTAATTATTTTCTTCACACAGATAGCAAGTCCTCTTATTTTCACCTATCTTTTGGTTACAGGACTGTAAATACTTATCTCTTGTCTCTTTTTTAGGAAAAAAAACCCCACTATTGGCTCATTAAGGTGCTAATTTTTGTCTGTTCTGTTTCCTTAGAGTTGTTCTAACCATAACAGGACTCTCACTCTTAAACTCTTTTATTATTAAAGACACACTCAGTAGTGGGGGATTGAGAGGCCAAGGGTCAGAGAAAAGGCTGAACATTGCAATTTAGCAATTCAAATATTTTAGGTCTCTGAATTTTCGGTCTGTCTTACAAAAGATGAATTTTTATTCCAGCTTTTTAAAGTAGCAAAGGGACATTTAAAAGGTGTTTCTTAGGGTTAAATGCAAAATCTTTTTAACTACACATCAAAAATCCTGACTTGGAACAATGTATTTCTCAAGCATAGAAAATAGTCTTTTAAAAATACAGTTTAGCCTTTTGTTTTGGTGAAATTGCCCAGTGAACAAGTCATAAGAATTTGGATTTTACTGAGGCACAGTCCTGTGATATTAATTTTATTGTTAATATCCTGTGAGATCTATAACTTTCTTAATAACATGTAAGTAACTTTATAATGCTAAGAAAAATACCTGTGAAAACACTGGTCTGTTTTAATTTTGGTTTTATTGTAAATAATATATCTGTGTCTTTCTATGGGTTCAGGCCATAATGACCCAAACAGGCCTGCTCAGTACTGCCCTTCACCCCAGCCACTGTCAGAGTTGTTGCCAATTTTTACCCAAAATAGACAATGTGTAGCAATAACCATAGCTGTAGTATGAAAAATCATTATTTTGGCCAGTTTTTTCCTGTGATAGTTATGATATATGAAATCAAAAAAGGCAATACAGGGAAGGGGGGTGGCAAGGACGATTACATGGCTGGATGAAAAATGTTACTTTATCTTTGAGTCATAGAAAGGTTGGAAAAGACCTCTAAGATCATTAAGTTCAACCATCATTCCACCATCACCATGCCCACTAAACCATGTCCCCAAGTGCCACGTGTACACATTTTTTGGACATCTCCAAGGGTGGTGATTCCAGCACTGCCCTTGGCTCCCTGCTTCAATGCTTGACCACTCTTCATCCACTCTTCTCTCCAATCTAAACCTCCCCTGGCACAACCTGAGGCAGATTCCTCTTTTATCAGTTGTTGTGTGGGAGAAGAGACCAACTCCCTGCCTCAAATTTCCTTTCAGGGAGTTACAGAGGGCATGGGCTCCTTTCAGCCTCCTTTTCCCCCGAGGGCTCAACACCTTCAGTTCCCTCAGCCACTCCTGCTGCAGACTCATTCCCCTTCACCAGCTCCCTTACCCTTCTCTGGACACACTCCAGCCCCTCAGTGTCCTTCTTAGAGCAAGAGACCCAAAACTGACCCAAGGATTTCAGGTGCAGCCTCACCAGTGCCCAGCAGAAGGGGTCAATCCCTGTCCTGGTCCTGCTGGCCACACTATTTCTGACACAAGCTGTGGTGCCCTTGGTGTTCTTGGCCACCTGGGCACATGCTCTCTCGTGGTCATCTGGCTTTCACCCAGCACCCCAAGGACCTATTTTGCTGGCCAGCTTTCCAGCTACTCTTCCCCAAGCCTGGAGCATGTCCTGGGGTTGTTGTGGTAGGACCCTTGTGGCCTTGTTAATCCTCATATAATTGACCTCACTCAGCCCATCAGTCCAGCCTGATCTGGTCAGATGGTTGAAGACCTTGGAGGGTTTGATGTGATGAGAGAGAAAACTGAGCTCCTTAACACCAAAGTTTTGTCTCAATGAGGCAGAGGTTTTACAGATAACCAGATACAACCACTTCATGCTGGGGAAGCTGCACTTTCTTGCACCCTGTGTTGTGGTAATGCATACACTGAAGTGATCATGAGGATTTGTTCTAATTCAAGTAAATGCTCCTGTGATCTTCACTGAAAGACCTTTGACATCTTCTTTTACCCTTGAATAATTTAGTGAAATTTGACTTCTTGAATTTTACATAATGCTAAGGGATGTCTTGTGTCTTTTGTCTTATAAATAGCTTGAATACCATCTTTATGGCAGTAACTGTATAGCATGAAGTGGAAACAAAAGATCACTTTTGGAAGTAAATCTAAAATTTCTGTGATTTTGATCAGACTTTCATAAGAAGATAAAGCAATATTCCTTCGCATAGGAATAATTATCTCTTGAAGGTGAAGAAGAAGAAAGGGCCTTCTATAGTTCATTTACTTATAAGTAACTACTTATAAGTATTTCCATTAACTATGCTATTCTGATTCACTTTTTCAAAACTGCAATAATGAATTGAATTACTCATTGCAGTGTTAGAAAAAAAACATAATACTTTCTGGTATTTGTGTTTCTGACCTGGTGGCATTTTCCAATGAAAAATCACTGTGTATCTGAAAAAATACTGATAGCTTTGTGACTTATTTTTTTAAGTTTTGTTATTTAGATAAAATTGCTTTTATAGCATGCATGCAGGGCATGATTTCAGCTTGTCCTTTTTTTTATTTATTTCCCCCCACAGCAGTATCTTACAAAATTTACTTTTTGAAAATTAGCCAAAAACTAGTATAGGATTATTTTTACCATTTTTTTTTCTGTGTTGCCACACTGTAGTACCTAATAGTCCTCTGTAAACAAAGATTCAAAATCAGTCTCACTGGATCCCTGTGTCAGAATTGCTTGAAGGATCTACTAGATGTTAGAAATTTTTCCTTGGCTGCCATCTGATATTCAGACTGATATGATTAAAGCACATCTCCTGAATGCATTGCATTGCTTGTTTAATAATTTTTCTAAATATGGACAAATAAGCATTTTAGGCACTCTTGTTAAGAGCTGGTAGTGCCCATTTAATAACAGACAGATGACTTCTAACATAAATCTGTCATAATCACATCCTGATCTTTGAAGTTATGGAAGGGGATGTACATGAAATGAAGAAAGCAAAAGGATCCAGAATGCCCTGTCCCTTCCTGCAAAATGAAAAAAACCAAAAAATCCAACACAATAAACCAAACACAGAATTAAAGTTGTTATACTTTTATTTCATTCCATAGTGTAATGCCCAGAGAAGAAAGGAGTGCTGCCTATCTGTGCATGCTGGGAGGAATCAAACTGAACTATTTTTCTAATATGTATGTAAAAATAGAAAGGCAAATCAGTAGATGCCATTATTCTTCATTCACTGAGCTGTTTTAAAGGCAGTCTGCAGATGAAAATGTCCAATTCACTAATGAATACTGGTTCCAGATTGAAACTTTGCTCCATGCTTTATTTGTTGGAATGTGACGTGTTCAGGTGTGCAGTAGTTAATGGGCAGTTCTACCTATTCCTTTGTTAATGGATCCTGGATAAAGCCTCCAAGAGCTTATTATGGTTTTGTTAATCCTTTCCAATAGCATTGAAGAAATAATTTTGTTCTGTGAGGCACATTTAATGAGATACTAATGCACCCAGCAGATTAAAGAGGAAACAATTAGATCCTAGCTCTTGTTTGTTGATAAGGAAACCTCCTCTCTATAGCACACAATTTATTGGGTCAGTTATAGTTAAGTAACACCTTCAGTTAACTCTAAATTCTTAATTAAATATGATTGTGCCTATAGTCCCTGAAAGGGCTCTTACCATTGCTTTGGTCTGCTTACATCACTTTCTACATTAAGTTCATTAGAAGATTAAGCAGAAAATAAAGGCCAAAGGAGATGAATCACTTTTAATGAGTGATGGATCTTCTTGAGGCCATTTATTCAGTAAGGAGGGAAAAAAGTTACAAAGAATGTTTTTCTTATTCTATGGTATACTAAAAAATAGACATTACTTGTGGGGTTTTTATGTGTGTTGGTTTTGTTTGTTTGTTTGTTTTAAATTGATGCATTAAATGTCTCAGGAGAAAAAGATAACCAGAGCTCAAAAATCATCTAATATTTTATTGTGATTTCCTTCAAAATAAACACCTTTGTGAGTACTTTTGTGACAGAAACGTCATGAGAGAACAAAAGATTCCTTCTAAATATACTTACATCAGCCTGCTCTGGATGAAGTATCTTTAGAGAAACCTTAGAGAAGAAGAATACAGGGGCAGAGACTACTTTTGGAAACCAAGGACTCTTTAGAAAATTCAACTGTGGTGACTTCTTTTCATATATTGGAAAGGAATCCACCAGGAATGCCCAAGCAGATCACTAATGTCACCTCAACAGTATAAAGGTCAAGGATACCTCCTGCAACCTGGTTTGCAACAATTTAAGACTCTGTGTGATTTTACCAATGTTCTTGGTTCCAAAAAACTCATTTTGGACCCAATTTACATGTCTTAGAAGGAGAAGCTGAGGGAGCTGGGGGTGTTCAGCCTGGAGCAAAGGAGGCTGAGGGTAGAACTCCTGGATGGCCAACCAGAGGAGAGGAGGTTGGAGGCAGTGAGGGATAGGACACGAGGAGATGGCCTCAGGTTGTGCCAGGGGAGGTTTAGATTGGATACTAGGAAAGTTTCTTCAGTGAAAGGGTTGTCAGTCCCTGGAACAGGCTGCCCAGGGAAGTGGTGGAATCACCATCCCTAGAGGCATTTAAGATTTGTAGATGTGGTGCTTAGGGACATGGGTTATTAGTGGCTTTGGCAGTGTGTTAGGTTAATGGTTGGACCTTGATGATCTTAAAGGAATTTTCCAATCAAAATGAATTTATTCTGCTCTATTTTTATTTCTTCACTTATGTCACAGAGTTGCTGTAGTTGAAAGGTGCCCTTGGAGATCCTGTAGTCCAACCCCTCTGCTCAGAGCAGAACCAAGTAGTCCAGGTTTCCCAGGTCCATGGCTAATATCTCCAATATCTCCCAAAGTGTTTCCTCCTAAAAGCATTGTTATACAATCCTCCTGCTAGCTGTAACAAACTGGTACTTCTTTGTGAGAGTAGTTTAACACACCAGAGTTACATCTGCTCTTTTATTCCCATTCTGCTTGACTCTCAGTCTTTTATAGAGTTGTTTTGTCCTGCCTTTTATCTCAGCATCATTTCAGTGCTCTACTTTTGCAGTCGTTTTCTGGTATATTGACAGTAATTTCAGCTGATACCAGAGCTTGTGAATCTCTTTGCTTAGGCAAAATCAGGTAAGAAATGAGAGCATGCTAAGTAGTGGGAATAAATCATGTTTGCAGAAGGTACTGCTGGCTGTAAGACTGCAAGACCAGTGACATTTACTGTTCCTGAGCTTGATATTTACTATTATTGAAACAGATTTTTGCAACAGTTTTTATTAAATCATATTTTATGAAGTAGTTTCCTTGTTTCTCAGGAACGCAGCCAAACCTACATCTGAGGGATGGGATTGCATTTTTAAAAACTTAAGAGGAAAAGCAGAAACTTGATTAGTGGCTTCTGAAACTTCTTCTCTTGCCTAGGATAATGTTTTGACTCCTGTCTCTATCCAGACTTCTACCCCTGTAAGCAGGGCTAGGGAATCCTCTGACTCTAATTGGGCCACATTTCAAGACAGGGAATCAACCTTTTTGTACAGAAAAGTGGCCTCATACACCTTGGGTACTGCCAAAGGTGGCAGGAGACCCTGAATACTAATTTTGAATAACTTGAAAGCTGTGAATGTTAAAACATTTTGTTCATGCTGAACAGTGGTAGATAATCTTGTAAGTTATTTATTCAATTTTAAGTATTTTTTTTCAGGTCTACCCTTTTTAGCCCTGTTGTATGAAGATGCTTCTAAAATTCTAGCATTGTTAGAAAAAACATTTAAAGGAAGTAAATGATCCTTACTGAAACAGCTGTTAAAAGCTTTTCTAGTTATGGAAATACCATATAGATATCAGTTAGGATTTTGTTGCACACAAAGTTCATGTTACTTGATTACAGAATACTTAATGTTTCCCCTGTTAACTCTACTCAAGGATTTCCCTCTAGCATTAGCGTTCAGCTTCAGCCAAGCTTTTTAAAAGAATGTTAAGTCCCAGTAGATGGAAAATAATTGGGGAAATTTAGTTGATCTGCTTTTATTTCTGCACTTCATTGAGGAAGAATCTTGCTCCTTAACATGTTTGTGGTGTTTCAGTGCTTTAATGCTTATGTACAGCTTGTATGACTTGAGCCTGGGAAATTCAGGAAAATCTGCATATTTAAGAAAGATTTTCAGTGACTTAATACTTGTATTTTAATTGTAATTTAATCGAGTGGAGAATGTGTAAAAAAAAAATAATTTTTTTCATAGCATAATTGTTTCGTTACATAAATAGTTTTGCCAATTGGTAGAAGATTACATCCAGAATCAAATACTTCAAGAGCTGAACAAAGGTTACATCCCCACCAGAAGATCTATGGATTTTCACCTTTCTGCTCTATCATCATCAGTGTTTGCAGAATAAGGCAGACAGAAGTCCTTTCTGAGGGGACTTCTGAAGCCTAACATCTGAAAATCCTGAGATGATCAAGACAAGAATCTCAAAAAACAGGAAAGCTCAAAATTTAAATTAAGGGGGGAGGAGGGGGAAGAAACAGTCTTTGAGGTTTTTCTGGTTACCTTGCTTTGCCCTATTAGCAGTGAAACAGTTTTGGTTCTTTAAGGCTTTTCTTTCAATCTTATCTGATTTTAAAGTCAAAACATCACCAACAGATACACACTACTGATTTACGCCTTCAGATACTCTTAATTATCTTCATGTGCACAGATTTTTGACTATTTTCATGCTCAAACTTTCACAAGTTTTGATCTTGATCACTAAGTATATCTAGCAATCAAATGTTCTTTGTTTGCAGGATGAGAGAAGTTTAAAAATAAATGCTTAACAAATTGTACCTTTTTTTTTTTCTTTTTTTTCCTTCTTCATGAAACCCCCAGAGCCTTCTATTAGAGCCTGGTTTGTAGTTGCAGAACTCCATTCTTTGTCTCCTCTCTTGGCTGTCAGCTTTCTGTCCCCTTGAAGGTTGCAGTGCCAAAGTGATTACAGGCAAATACATCAAATGGCTTGTCAAATCATGCTGATTCCCTTTCTAATCTCAGTGCAAGCTTTCACCTCATCAGAGGTCCAAGAAGGTTAGGAAATGAAATTCCACAGTTAAAGGAAAGAAACTTCTTGCAAATACAGAAGAGAGTCCTGAGCCTGTTTATCTTCTGTGCATGCTGCAGGATTTTCCCATTACCCCAGGGGAAGGCAGTGGAAGCAAAATATTAAGTGGTACTAAATAATAAAGCAGAACTGTTTTCTACTTTCATTAATGCAGTTGCTTCATAAGAGTAAAATATAAAAGCTCTAATTAAAAAAATATGTAAATCACATGCCATTTCTGCTAAAAATGTTTTGATGTTTTGAAGAAAAGACTGATGTCCAGAGGCATTCAGTGCTCAGGCCTTTACTAAAAGATTTTGTTTTCTGACATAAATACTGACCTGCTAATTATAAAATCTGATGCTTTTTTCATTTTTCTGATTCTTTGCTTTTCACATTTTCTGTATTCAGTTTAAATGAGTACTGTCACCTAATTATAAATGCAAGGGGATGACTTTAATTCTTCTCCACCACAGCTATGAAAAAATTGATAATCAGAGATTATAATCTTGGTTCCAAACACTGAGTGTCTCTCTCACTTTGAAGTCCCCCTCATCCCATCCCTTCAGGCCCTTGTCCAAAGTCCCTCCCCAGCTTTCCTGCAGCCTCTTCAGGCACTGGAAGGTGCTCTGAGGTCTCCTTGGAACCTTCTCTTCTCCAGGCTGAACACCCCCAACTCTCTCAGCCTGGCTCCAGAGTTGTTCCAACCCTCCCAGCATCTTTGTGGCCTCCTCTGAAGTCACTCCAGCAGCCCCATGTACTTTTTTAAAATGGAAACATAAAAGTTATACTAACTTTGTCCTATGACTTATCTCTGAAATATTATATAAAATGCTAGGAAACTTTTCTGCATGGTTGGAAAATTTGGTAAGGCAGTAAGTAATAATAACTTTATTCTGCAAATGTTTTTATCACACTACCTTAAACACCTTCTCTGTTGATGTCTTAGTATACATATCCTAACTTTTTATTTAAAGGGCAAAGAATGTCTTTGCTTTATGAAATTTTAATCAAAAAGAACATTATTCTGAGTTATAATCTCAGCACGTACTGTGGAGAAATGATTATTCTTGGGCTGGATAGTCCATAGTTAATTGCATTAATTTTTAATATTATTATTCCAATCTTTATGATTGGAGTGCTTCTTATTTTTTGTGTTCACTACATAGTCAGTGAGAAACCTTTTAGCTATAGAAATCATGGTTCAGTTTTGGTTAACTGAAGATGGCAACTTTTAAAAAAAACATTTCTTTTTAAGTATTTGCCAGAGATTGCATTGCATCCTTATATTAGTGTGGCACTGAAATGATATATTCCAGAAAGCAATCTGTTCTTGACTGGTTAATGACATGGACTTTCTCTCTCATCTATATTTTTCTGTGCATTAATATTTATGCTGCAGTTTGACAACGTGGTGGGGGAGGTGGGAAGTGAATGAGAGTCCCAGCCATTGGTAGGAAGAGTCACTATTAGCAAAGACAGAAGTAGTGAAGAAAAGTAAAGGTTGGGGCTGTTCCCACTCTGTGGGTAAAGAGAGATAGAACAGAGTCAAGATTTTCATTATCTACATACCAAGGGATGAAGGATGAAGGGATTGGATTGCCAGGAAGCTGAAGAGGAGCCAGCAGTGTGCCCAGGTGGCCAAGAAGGCCAATGGCATCCTGGGCTGGCTCAGGAACAGCGTGGCCAGCAGGTCCAGGGAAGGGATTCTGCCCCTGTGCTCAGCCCTGGGGAGGCCACAGCTTGAGTCCTGTGTCCAGTTCTGGGCCTCTCAGCTCAGGAAGGAGCTTGAGGTGCTGGAGCAGGTCCAGAGAAGAGCAAGGAGGCTGGGAAGGGATCCAGCACAAGTCCTGTGAGGAAGGGCTGAGGGAGCTGGGGGTGTTGAGGCTGGAGAAGAGGAGGCTCAGGGGAGACCTCATCGCTCTCTACAACTCCCTGAAAGGAGGTTGGAGCCAGGTGGGAGTTGGTCTCTTTTCCCAGACGACTTTCAACAAGACAAGAGGACACAGTCTTAAGTTGTGCCAGGGGAGATTTAGGCTGGATATCAGAAAGAATTTTTTTACGGAGAGGGTGATCAGGCAATGGAATGGGCTGCCCAGTGAGGTGGTGGATTCTCCATCCCTAGAGACATTTAAAAAGAGCCTGGATGTGGCACTCAGTGCCATGGTCTAGCAACCGCACCGGTGGGTCAAGGGTTGGACTTGATGATCTCTGAGGTCTCTTCCAACCCAGCTAATTCTATGGTTCTATGATCTACATGGGGGGGAAATAAGAGCAGCAGCTACAGTGGCCTGCAAAGGCTCAGAGCTGAAGAGTAATAAAATTCTTAAAATATGATAATGTGAGATGTGATGCTAGATAGCTCCCCTCCTTTTTCAGCTTGTCTTCTATACCAGAAAGAAAACTGTAATGTGGGTCTTTAATTGGATCCAGTGTTTGTTTTCTTTTTCCAGATGAGCTGTAGAGCTTCTAGAATCTAAAAACTTTATGGTAAAAAGTGTTTTAAATCATCTTTGTATATGCAGTAAGGGCAAGCAAGAGAGAGACCAGAATGTGTCTCTTAGCCTATGCCTGGCCCCAAGGAGTGTAGTTGGGGGTTATTGCTATGGCTTTTTTTTTTATTATTTTTTCTTTCTTCCTTTTTCTTTTTTCTTTTTCTTTCTTTCTTTTTTTTTTTTTTTTTTTTTTTTTTTTTTTTGTGTGTGTGTTTTTTGGTTTTGTTTGGGTTTTTTTGTTTGTTTTTTTGGTTTTTTTTTGTTTTTTTGTTTTTTGTTTTTTGTTTTGTTTTTTGTTTTTTTTTGTTTGTTTGTTTGGTTTTTTCCCTCCCATTTAAACTTTCTTCCTCTGGAAGCTTAGTAGAAAGGTAATTATGAAGTTGCTCTGAGATTTTATGCCTTCCACCAATTTCTCTTGCAAAAGTGAAAGCCTTTTTAGACAATCTGTGCCAGTCACTTCTAAGACTGTAGCACAGCTCCCTAGTTTTTACTTTTTGGACAAAAAAACCCAAAAAAGTGGCAGTGTGTGGTGCACTTGCATCTTGTTATGACTGAGTAACAAGATGAGAATCAGATGTTACATTTTCTTTTGATGAAAAAGCAAAACAAGTAAACTTAGATGCCATGGTATTATACAAATAAATGCTGAGATGAATGTGGAAATTAATGGAAAATATAATTTAGGTTAATAATTTAATAATAATTTAATCTCAGGTTGTCTTCTAGTTCATCCAGGTTTTTTTACAAAGGAAGCTAGTATGTAAAAAAAGAAAAAAGAAAAAGGTTGCCTGAGGATTTGTGTTTTAAATTAAGAAGGTGAAAAAGCCTGGTAGAAATAAGGTGTAACCTACTACTCAAGAACTTACTCCTCTGGAATATGAAAAAGTGACATAGACAACATAGGTATATAAATAGAAGGATTTCTTTTAAAATCTAATGTAGCCTTTCCATTTCTTTTCTCTAAGATTGCTTCCACATTCATGTTTTATCTATTTGACTTTGCAAGAGAATTAGCAAGGAATTCTATATTTAAGTTTTTTGAATCTTTGTACATTTTAATAAGGCTTAAATATAACATTCTGCTAAACACTGTGGGGAAAAGGCCAACTGAAATCACTAATTGTCAGCCCCTTTTTTTAGAATGGCAGAATTATTTTTGCCTGTTATAATCCTCAGCAGTTTGCTTTGCTATTGTTGGAACATGTTTGACTACCAGTTGTTAAATGAGCTTGTATCATTTAAGAGTGGGAGAAAAACATTTGAAAAAGAAATTGGAGTATATTTATTTAAAATAGGCAAATTAAGCTGTCACCAATACTATTAAGAATAATTTCAAATAGACAACCTGCACGTGGTTTTGGAAATTAGCAGTTGAAACCTCCCTGTGTGTAGTTTTCCTTTATAGATTCCTTTCAGAATGATACAAACTTCTCTAAATGTTGGTTTTCCCTGCTTTGCATTGTATTCTGTTTATTGTTATATATCCCCAACTCTGATTTTTACTTTTTTTTCTTTTTAGCCTCAATTAGATGTTAGAGCAGGGGAATGTACAGTTCCAGACAATGGATTTGCAAGTGCCCTGATATTAAACCCAGTTTTATTGCAAGTGGTTATTTCCCTGCTCAAAAAACTCTATGGAATATCATTCAGACTCTTACAATACTCTAACATAATGGACCAAGTTGGTGCTTTCCACCCTCAGACAGTTTCCTCTTAGTAGTTTCTCAGCTTTTCTGGGTTAAAAATCCTCCAACATTATCTTTTCTGGTGGATGCATCCATCCTCATCACTGGCATCACCATGATAGGGTATCAGGTTGGAATCCTATCCCATAAAGCTGATTGTACTTGGCTGCTGGGTACTGTTCTTGCTGTTAATAGAAAGTTGACCTTCTCTTGCTCCTGGTTCTTTAGTTCTTTTCTTGGGGGAGGATGGGTTTCTTTGGGCTTCAGCTTTATTTGAGAAATGACCCTAGCAGGTACCTGCTGCTGCAGGAGTTTATTCCCAGCCATAAAAGATGTGTGTGCACTTTTTGTCCCTTCAGAAATCTGAATTATAAGGTGTTGGCAGGCTAGGAATAGGATTGCCTTCTGCTGGAAAACAAGGTTTTAAAATTCCTGTTTAAATAAATGAGCAGAGAAGTGATGGACCTGCATAACTGAAGGACTGAATACCAAGGAAATAGAGGGAAACAAAAACTACTGAGTTACCAGGAACATGAGGGAAAAGGCCTGATGTTCTTCTGACTCCAGAATATTAATTCCAAGTATTTCTATCTCTAAGGCTTCATCTCTGTCAGTGCAAGAAAGTCTGTGAGCTGTTTTGTCTGGAAAAGGCAGAGACCATCTCCCTGCACGTGTGAAAAAAAAAAAAATATATATATATATTTATGTAATTATTTGATGAATATTTTCTCTCTGTTTGGTCAAATCAGAAAGGGTAAAAGTCAAAATAGGGGCTGAAACAAGCAAACACTTAGTTGCCTAATTAGTTATGAGGAAGATACTGAATTAAGTGCCCAGCAATTTAGGTGACAGCATTGGAGAAGTGGCAAAAGAAGCAATGAAAATGCAGTGGGGCAGGTAAGGAATTCAGCTTGCAAATAGGGGATGGGAGACTGAGTAAGGATTGTTGACTGCCTGGGCAGAATAATGCATAAATCAATGCAAAAATAGAGTGGGTCTACATAACACAGGCTCTGGGGTGCAAAAAGTTCAGTTAATAAACAGTAAATGTGTATGCACATTAGAGAAAAAAAAGAAAAATATTCATCTTAAGTGGTGTTCTTGCCTGGCAGTGGATTTCTGCTTTATTTTAGAAACGAATTGCTTCTGGAAGAAAACCATTTGTTTAGTGGAAATTTATTCTAGAGTTTCCAGGCTTCAATCCCAACTCCTTAATGTAACTTGGAAATCTGCAGCTTTTCAAGTGAGAGTGATAGAACTGTGTATTTCTATCTAGAGAAAACTTCCATGAGAGGGCAAGGAGGCCTGAAAGGTTTCAAAATGAAGCTTGTTCAATTAATTTCCATAGACTTCACAAAGAGTTAAAGTGAGGAAAAAAGCCCACCAAGCCTGGAAAGCAATACAAATGTACTTTGCTGATTAAGAAAAATACATGATGTTACATATTAAAGTCAGAAGTATAATTAAGCATATACTTATAATTTTTTCAGTGTAGAAGTACCTCTTGTCACTTGGCTGAGTATTTACTGGGAGACAACAGTGAAATTTGTCACAAAAAATATAAAGATGGGTTGCTTAAATTAGAAGAATTCCATTATGTACCTTAAATAGGTGGTTAGATATGCAATAACAAGCCAGAATGCTTATTTTTCTGGAGACAAATCAAGTAATATATCATATTAGCTTTTAATCTTCTTGGCACACACATTCCAGATTTCTTATTAATAAGAAATCTTCATGTCAATAGGTTAATTGTGTAAGCACTTTTAGACATAGGCTGGCAGTAAGTCATGAGTAATGTCCATTTTTTACAATATTTATCATTTTCTTATCAAGGGCTGCTTTAAATGACTCATCAGAACTTGAATTTTGGAAAGCTTGGTTTTCTGTGGTTATTTGTATAAACTTGTGGATCAAGACATGTTTTAAGGTTTCATCAGTGTTATCCATTGGATGTGAAGACCCAAATAAATATAAGAATGTTGTTATTTTGGGGAGAATTTTGAAAAAAAAAAAAAAATCACACCTGAACCTATTTGGTCAGTATAATTTGCAAGAGAAAAACATTGGAATATTTCACATTATTTAAGTAATAGAGGATCTTTTATGGAGTAGAAATGAAGTGGGGAAAAAACAGCCCAAAAGATCTCTGAACCTTTCAAGTTGAGTATTCCTGAGTAGGCAGAAAAGCAATAAATTTTCTCCTTATAATTTCAAACCCACCTGACATTTTGAAAGATGGAATCTCTGTGATTAAGACTGTTTTGTTTTTTGTTTTTTTTTTAACTTGAACAATGCTGAAGAGAAATATTTCATGTAAATAGTAGAACTAGAATTTCTAGGATTTGCAGCCTTGTGTGTGGGTACATATGTATGGTTCCTGAGCTCATTGAGGAATACTAATATTTTTTTTTTTCCCTCTGAAAATAGACCAGTTCTCTAAATATCAGTGTGCCAGCATTTACCAGAATTGGAATCCTGAAGCAAGAAATGAAAAGAGAAGACTCATAGCAAATTCCTCTGTCTGAAAAAGAGAACAAATAAATTTGAAGTGGTATCTAGGAGAAAGCTCTAGGGAGAGTTGAATTAGCTTTGGTCTAAACCATTTTTAGATAAAATTAGAAGGGGATGATTTTGGGTATTTTTGGCCATTTTAGCACTAAAAACCAGATTATATTTAGAGGTTAAATATTCTCCTTAAAAATTTTTGGAAAACCCAGTTACCACTCAGAAATCTGTTCAAGTGAAACACAAAATGTTTCAGCCATTTTACATTCAGTAGTTTTATTTGAGAATTTTTTTTCCTCACCGTTCTCACTTAAAAAAAAAAAAATGCCTGCAAAAAAAATACCTATTCATTGATCTTACTGAATTTGGCAGGCAGTTGGGTTGGCTCCCAGCTTCCAGTTTCAGGGGAAATATCTTCAGTAAAATGGATGGGGAAGGTAAACTCAGATTTATGAAGCTGGAAATGCAAAGATATCCCAGTCTGTAACATGAAGGGCTTGGGGATGTGCTGCTGATCCATGGGTGCTTCAGGTGAAGGGTTTTTAAAAAAAATAGAATTAATTCCTTCTAGTTAAATCATAAATTATTTTTAAGTTAAGTTTGCATTTTTAGTGCATTAACCCAGAGCTGTGGGTTTTGCAGCCTGGTTGAAGAATTCCTTTTCAAAGTAGTGAGCTAGGAAGGGAGAACTCTGTGCTTTGAGAAGGATAAAATTAAAAAAAAAAATGTTGGATAGGCCAAGTGGATTTCTTGATTTTTAACTTAATATTCAAAACTCTGTTCCTAGCTGTATATTTGCTTTTTTTCCCCTCCCCCCTCCATAATATAAAGATTTAAATGAAAACAATACAGAATTTACTTTGGAGGTTAACCTGAAGATATACAATAAGCTCTAAAACTAAAGATTTCTGGTTAAATAGTTTAACTTTTGCTCTCCATTGGATTACCATATTTTACTTTTTCTGCCTGTATATTTTTGACATTAAATCTTTAGAACTTAATGCTTAAATGTTTAAACATTTAAACTTTAAACCTAAAGGTTTAAATGTTTATGAAAATGAGCTTACAAATAGCTGTTAGCTATTAAATCTTTGTGGTTGCATAATGAGCTGTTGTCCAGGCTCTTGCATCACTCTCAGAGTATATATGATACTGTTCTTTTTATCCTTCTTTCAAAATTTTATGTAAAAAAAGAAAAGTACATAGAGGATATTCAGTAATTTCTTTTGCTCTCATTGCCATGGAAACATTAAAAGTAAGAAGAGCTGTAGGAAGAACATGAGAAGGTGGAGACAAAGAAGGAGGTACAGAAGAGTAAAGGAAAAAAAGGAAGGGATGTGGCAGTGCATGAAGTTGTAAGACAATAATTAGGTATAGTTTTGATTCAGAAATTCTGTCACATTTGGAAAAGCTCTATTGTTTAGACCTGAAATGCAGGATAGTTTGATGAATTTGTGTAAAAAGAAGACTATTTTTTCCGTTTAGTAGAAATACTGAAAACCCCACTTTAATTCATGGGGTTTTTTAATATATTTTCCTAGTATTAGAGCTCTGATAATGGGCAGAGATTTACGGTTGAGTTGCTTGCACTGGGATGAAAGCTTCTGGGCCAGGATCTGCATTCTGGTTGCTCTTCTATCTTTACTACATTCCTTGGACCACTGCCCAAACCCTTTGGAAAAAACAGAACTTCCTGATGAATGTGTAGAGAAGTCACTGAAGTCTGGATCCTTAAATGCAATTTGCTCTGAAGGACTTAGAGAGTGTATCATTGGTTTTTTTTTTATTTTCTCAGAGGCATGAATCTAATCCAATTTTATCTGGATGCACTTACTATAAATACCACAATTTCCTTTGCACCCAGCCACTCCCTCTTCTTTTTTTCTCCATCCAGCAGTCACCAAGTCCTGTCTTTGTATTTGGATATTATGGAGTTTCAGCAGGTGGCAGCCCTGCAGCATCGTTTCTGGGATTCCTGGGCTGAGTAAAACTTCCTGTGCATTGCAAATGGCTTCTTTTCCAAAACTCTTTACAGTAATTCTGAACTTCTTATTCATTTCATGCCTATACTTTACCACTTGGAGAAAATAATGTCCCCAAATCTACATTCTATATATATTTTTTTTGTATGATGATGTCTGCTATTACCTTCCATAGTGTGTATATATATATATATATATATATAAAATATATATTTTTTTATATCTTTTTTGTTGTTGTTGTTGCTGGAATCTGCTCTTCAGTATTGTGGTTTAACTCTAAAAGATTTGCAGCAGTTACCTTGCAGTAAACTGCTCAAGCCATAGTGTGCACAAAGACCCTTTCTCTGCTTTATTTTTAATAAATAGATGTTACCTCTCTTGCTGACTCCACTTTGGGTTTGGCATTTGATTTCTTACTTCTATCAGGAAATGAAGTAGGCTGGTGAAAAGTTAAGCTGGTCTGAACATCTCTCACCTCTCCAGACCCCTCTTCCTAACCTGATGTAGTACCAGGAGTCCCACTTTGTCTATTTTTCCTGTTTATTTCTATCTATTTAGCAAATCTTTGCTTTATTCATTTATAGATGTTCTGGCTTTTCCTAAGCAGAGGGCAGGACCTGGTAATGGAGTAATTTCTCCTGCCAAAGGAGCAGCTGTAAGTTTAGTGATAACCCATGTAGGATAACTATTTTCTTAAGCATTTTAAAGCCCTAAATGCCTGGTCCATGCAATGTTATTTTAGTCTCCTAAATAAATTCAATAAATCTTCTGTGGGTTGTGGAATGAGAACCTGTTCCTTCAAGAGAGGAAATACACAAGGCAGAAGCAGCCAGCTTTCTGGAAAAAGCACTGGGATGAGTGTCATGAAGCTGTTATTTTCTGGACCAATTCATACATACATTATTGTCACAGCCTTTTAAATAGTGTTGGTGTTGCTAAGCAATATTCAAATCACTTAAAGATATTTTGAAAGCAGTAAATACCTGTTTTAACAGTCCTTTGGGCTAAACTAGTTCATTTACTACTGAACTGTATTCATGCATTTTTCTCTGTTTTTCCCCTTTTTGTTGTGGTCTTTTTTGTTTGGTGGTTGTTCTTTGCCTTTTTTTTTGGTTTTGTTTTTTTTTCCTACCAAAATTTAACCTTTGAAAGTACAAAATCTTCAAGAACTGAATTGAATTAGAAGAGGGGACCAATGAGGGGAGCTGGGAAGGATAGATACCCAAATAGGGATGCTCTGCCCATTAATGAGTATTTCCTACTCTTCTGCTCCTTGAATTTGAGAAATTTAGGAAGTAGGGATAAAAATTCCCAGACTGTGTGGTGTTGCCTTGGCAGCCTGGAGAAATCACACAGTGCTACACGTGGCTTCCTGACCTAAGTGAAATAGGAATTTTTACCCCTTCTTGTTGCTATTTCTTTATAGGAACTGTTGGGATGCTGCCTGGTTGTATTTCTAAAAATTCCATCAGTGAAGGAACATGCGTAGATACCAATAGATTTATTTAAAGATATTTAGTATATTTTTACACTTTAGTTGGAAATAAAAGATGCTCTCATAAGGCAAGTTTTATTGCCAATTGTGATGGTAGTGTAGGCTTCTACTGATTATATTTTAGCTGTCTGTGTGTTGCATAGGTAGTATTTCTCTTTAGAAACAAAGATTGGGTATTAGTATTTTTGCTTTTATTCCAAAGGCAGTGGAGTCCTTTCCTTTAAATGAAATAATCTTTGCAGTAAATAATCCTCTTTAAATCTGTAGGGTTTTTTTCTTAATTTTTAGATCAAACTCACAGTAATAGTAAACAGAGCAATTCTTACTTCTGTAATACACTGCATATGAATCTCCTGCTTGTCAATGTCACTTGATAAAGCAAGATTTAAAGAGATACCTCCTTGGGTATATTGGTATTTACCTCATTATATTAGCTAATTCTGTTCAAAAGAGACAAACAAATGGAATGTTGCCTCTATGGAACCCATTTATTAAATTTAATTTTTTAAATTTATTTTTTTTTTTTTAATATTACTTCTTCTTCTACTTGGATCTCGAAGAAATAATTTCCTGAAGAGATGACAGTTTTAAAACTCTGTTTTACCACTATGTTGTCAAATGTCTGCATGTCTGGGTTGCTGTTTTAAGTAATGAAGATGCCTGGAGAGCTTCTTGCAGGAGGAAGCAGTGAAACCACCATAGTTCTCAGCTCTGTTATGGTTGGTGCCACACACACTACTGGGCATACTGGTCTTAGTAGGTAATTAATGAGTTTCATGAGACAGCCTGCAAATACTGTAGGAAAATTACAGATACTGTAGCTCTTTAAGTTATCAAATATTAGGGGAAATATTTTGTGAGGAGCATACTTGAAAGTCTAAAATAAGAAATTGACATCTCAACCAAAAGATATCTGTGCTGTTCCTTGTTATGTTCCAGTGCAATTCGACTGAAAGAGCAGCTCCCTTATGCTTTCTCCTACCAAAAGAGAAATAATATCTTGAGTGATAAGGTGTTATGTTCTTTATGAGTTCTCAGATACTATCTGACTCATTCTTCTGTGTTTTAAAGTTAAAGATGCTTTAAAATCACAGCAGCTCAAGATAAGAAGTCTGGATGGTGCTCATTTCTCTCCACTCCTGATCTCTGGGTCACTGTTTTCTGAGGTCAATTTTGTAATGAGTTGGAAGCTTGTCCTGCACCTGCTCATTTCAGATAATCTTGTGGTTCTAGAGGCTTTAATTTAGGTGATCCCTTATTAAACTACTTCTCCTCTTTCATTTTTCTCATGTATCTATACAAAACTGTGACACTTCTGGTTTTAACTTTGCCAGGTACCTGGTCAGATAATCAGTTCCAAAGCTTTTCATTAAATATCTTCCAGCAGACAACATTTTGAGATGCAGGATCACCTGGGAATTCAGTAATGCCAAATGATAAATTTGGAAATATCAAATGATAAATTTGGAAATGCCAAATAACTGAATTGAAATGATTGACCCAAGGCACAAAATTACAACCCTGCCTCTAGGTGATATATTTAAATGCACATTGAGCTCATAAAATTATATGCTTGGTTATTATACTTCATAAAGATTTTTGTAATTTTCTAACTAGCACAAACCAGGTAATAGTAGTGGTAGCAATGCTTCTCTTTGGAGATAAGAATATAAGTCCAGAATCAATATCTGGTTTTCCTCAGCATACAAATCCAAATCTAGCTTTGAAGCATGGATCTGTAATGGGATTTAGTTTGGTTTTTAAGGGCTTTCACAGAAAAGTTGGGCTTTTAAAGGAAGTTTAAATGGACAGATCTAACACCTGATCTGTCTTCTATAGTGAAATTTGCCAGTGTCAAACATAAGCAATAAGGAGACTATGTTTCTTTTGACTGTAAAAACCCAAGAAACTTACAAATCAGCAGGGTTTGAGCTTATTAACTGGTCCACTATAGCATTTTTTTTCCCTTTCCAAGCTTGCTGTTACATTTTAGCTGTTTGAACAAATTCTAATTGCTAAAAAAAAAAAAAAAACAACAAAACAACAACAACAACAACAACAAAAAAAAACTACAATAAAAAAAAGGTTAGGATTTCAAGTATCCTGTTCTGACTCTGATTTTGACAGTTCTTCTCTACTCAGTTCAGGATTTCATGAGCCTTGCATTAGTCTCAATTTCTCGTGCTACTGTGAAACTACTTTTTAATGTAGGCTCAGCCAGCAATGGACAAAAATCACCAGAAGAAACATCTTCCTCACAAGAAACCTAATACCTGATGGACAAATTGATCCTGGATCTGGAAGAGGTCCTGTTGAGGTTAATTCAAGTCATGTATCAGGGCCATTACCAAGAAATACAACTGTCTGGGTAATTAGCTAACTGATTTAATAACAAACAAGACAAGAGTTTGGTTGTGCTAAGGAAAATAAATGCTGCTCCTGCCACCTGTAACCTTCCTTCTTCTATATTCAGGTACTGATATCCCAAGATTTGTCCCTGTCTGGTAAATTCAGTCATCTTCTTGACCTGGGATTTTCCCAAGTGTCTGACTTCAGAGCATAATGCAGATGGGGAAAGTATTTTAACATCTTTGTCAGTGAGCTGAATCCCTATCAATGGTTTCTCTTTCATGTCAGTATTGTCAATGAACAGGAACAATTCCTACCTTTGAAATGCTAAAATTCCTCAGCAGTTGGTCCTCACAGGAGCTTGCTCATCTTACCATATTGTGAGTATTCCATTGCTTATGTTACCCTTAGGTTTTGAGTAGTTCTGCCAGACGTGTCTATTATTTTATTCAACCTTTCCAACACTCTCAGGTATTCTGAGTCTGTCACAGGGGGTGAAACTTTTCCTTTTGTAGGCTTACAATAGTGCAAGAATCCTGACTCCTGACACTATATGAGGATATTTGCTTCTTCTGCAGAACTCTTTGTTTCAGTCAAGCAAAACCATATTGCAGCACTTGCAACTACCAGTGGCAAAAAACTGTTTTGTGGCTCTGCATCATGGATACTAATGAGCCATATAACTGCACATTTGTTACTAACTTGGAGGCAATTGATCATTTTCATCTTATGTGGATAATTATTTCCCTAAATAGAATTCCTAATGTCATGACAACTTGCTCAGCCCCCTCAAACTGATTCACTCACGTGGCAGCTTCTGGTTGTATTATGCTGCAAAGATCTTCTGATTAGTAAGAAATTGTGATTTATTTAAATAATCAGACTGAAGGTACTTAACAAGGAAATGTAATGCTCTCTTAGAAGCTCTCACTGTGCATTATCTTCTCAGTAGGATAATAACAATAGGCTTTTTTCCCCCCTAAACATTAGCACATAGAATTGAAATTTATGAACCACCATTTCTGCACTAATACAGAATCAGAAAGTAATTTTGAGTGGGAGAAACCAGTGGATGTTACCTGGTCTACATCTGCTTAAAGCAAAGCAACCTTCACTGTTAAATCAGTTTCATAGAATCATAGAATCATAGAATTAGCTGGGTTGGAAGGGACCTCAGAGATCATCAAGTCCAACCCTTGAGCCACCGGTGCGGTTGCTAGACCATGGCACTGAGTGCCACATCCAGGCTCTTTTAAAATGTCTCCAGGGATGGAGAATCCACCACCTCACCGGGCAGCCCATTCCATTGCCTGATCACCCTCTCCGTAAAAAACATTCTTTCTGATATCCAGCCTAAATCTCCCCTGGCACAACTTAAGACTGTGTCCTCTTGTCTTGTTGAAAGTTGTCTGGGAAAAGAGACCAACTCCCACCTGGCTACAACCTCCTTTCAGGGAGTTGTAGAGAGCGATGAGATCTCCCCTGAGCCTCCTCTTCTTCAGGCTGAACAGCCCCAGCTCTCTCAGCCTCTCTTCATAGGGCCTGTGCTCGAGTCCCTTCACCAGCCTGGTTGCCCTCCTTTGGACCTGTTCCAGGACCTCAATCTCCTTCCTGAACTGAGGGGCCCAGAACTGGACACAGTACTCGAGGTGTGGCCTCCCCAGGGCTGAGCACAGGGGCAGAATCCCTTCCCTGGACCTGCTGGCGACGCTGTTTCTGATCCAGCCCAGGATGCCATTGGCCTTCTTGGCCACCTGGGCACACTGCTGCCTCCTCTTCAGCTTCCTGGCAATCCAGACTCCCAGGTCCCTTTCTGCCACTCTGTGCCCAGCCTGGAGCTCCCCATGGGGTTGCTGTGGCCAAAGTGCAGGACCCGGCACTTGGCCGTGTTGAACCTCATCCCAGTTTGCTCAGGGCCTTCTCCTCTCACACCATCTCCAAGAATGGACACTCCACAGACTCTCTGGGCAACCTTAGTTTAGCAATTTTTTTCTGTTTCTACCTCATTCAAATTGAGTTTGGGTTGGCTAGATATATTCCTGCTGGAGGTTTTGCTCAGAGATTTAGGAGGTGCCTGGTTCTTCATGTGCTTCAAAACTTTTTGTGCAGCCCTCTCCATCTGTGTGTGCTTCCCTCCCATCTGTAATGGGAATGGGGTAAATAACTTTATTTTATGAATTTTCCATTAAATGATCTGGGTTTTGCTTTTTTTGTTTGTGGGTTTTTTTTTTTCTTTTTTTGTTTTTTTTTGTTGCTTTGTTGTTTGGTTTTTTTTTTTAAATCATGTAAAATATACCCTGGAAATAGATAATCTTTAAGGTCCCTTCCAACCATTCGATTATTTTCATTAAAATATATTTTTCTAAGGTAATAGTAAGAAGAAACTCAAACACTTCATGTAAACTAAAAGAGGCATTTTGCCATTAGGTTGCACTAAGCCATGTATAAATTGCAGCCCTTGCTATTACAGGCTGTAGTTCAGGCTGGGTTTTGTGTACCAACTGTGGGTTAGCAATAGTAAACTGATAATACATTTGATTGCCATAATTAAAGGCATTTGATTACATCAGCATGCAACATTTTCTGTAATATGATTAAAATCACCCTGGAACCCACTCAGCAGTTTTACACTTCAGTAATACACAATATGGGATGAAAACCTGGCAGCAGGCTGATGAATTCAGTGTTGCATGCAGGAATACAGAGTAAGCACAATTATTTCAGAAGCAGTGGACAAGTAATGCATTTCAGCCACTTTTGGTTTTGTCTTTGCTTCATCTTCAAAACGAAGCTTAAGGCTTCCCAGTTGTGACTTGTAACTCCTTCAAGGAGTTTTCAGTCAAAACATTAGTAGTTATTTTTGAAACTGTTCAAGGATCAGGGTACCTGCTTCATAATTGTATGTCACGTTTCAAATTCAATGCTTAGCTGGATGCTTTTTTTCACTGAAACATCTTGTTTTGCTTGCCTCTTCTTTTCTCTCCTTTGTTCAAAAAGTTGGTGTACGTGACTGACATTTTTGCTCTTTTAAAATCAATTTATTTTAAATATCCCATTCTTAATCTATTCCACTGGGACTCTTTCATTCTTTGGTTTTCCTTACTTTACCTCTCTCCTGTATGGGAAGCATCTATACTGGTGTCCCTGAAGGGACATTATTTGAAAGGGCCTTTTTTCTAAATTAAAGTTCTAAGGGAGACTTTCCTTCTTTTAGTCAGTTTAGTTCCTCTGCTTCCTTCAGGGTGATTATGTTTTCTGGTTTACTTTATTATGTCTAAATTCCCCAAATCAAGAGAAAAGGCCATGCTGAATTGAACCTTAAGGCTAATCAAAAATTGAGACATCATGGGAAGGGAATGGTGGTTTAGAATATAAACTGAGCTGTTAGCAAGCAAGCAGTGGAATGGGGTAGAACTTCCACAACAGTAAAATAATAGAATTTCTGTCTGTCTGTTGCCTTAATTGTTTGTCTCTGTTCTCTAATAGTGTAAAATTTTTGAGGCAGTGTGTATGTTTTGTTGGCACTGAGTAGCATGGAATTATTTGTTCAGTATTGGGGAATAAATTTTTACCCATTTTGGCAAATCTGTTACCTCTATTTTTTTTATTTTTGACAGCTAAATTCTTATACATAGAATGAGAGTTAACTTCTCTGTCTAGTTTTACTAATATTAACCAGCCCTAGTGAAAGTGTGAGGTCCCAAAGTGCTCTCTTCCCCTTTTCAGGATTTAATATGAAAAAATTACTGATGAGGTTGTGTCAAATCCAAAGAATTTCCTTGTGCCTTGGTAGGGGCAATGATCCAGTGCCACAAAAAATGATAGTACAGGTTTCCCTTGGCAAAAAATTTACCTTAACAAAATGATTGCAAAATAAAGTTCTTGCTACTCTAGGGTAAAGGAAAAATTTAAATGGTATCAGAGCTGAGAAAAACTCAATGGGAAGTTGTGAGAGGAGTGACCCTGTAGAAAAAGAAGTGGATTTGCAGGAGAAAGGAATCCATGTCCACATCTCACCCATCCCAGAGGGGTTTGTGGTGACCCAGCTCTAGTCTGGACTCCTGGCATGAACACCTGGAATCTGGAGATCCAGAGTCACATCACCTGGTTTGGTTTTGGCTGGAGAATTCTTGTCCATGTATCTGAAGACCATGCCAAGGTATGAATCAAAGTGCATTAAGGTGAACTAAGAGAAGTTCAGTCCTAAAATGCAGTTGTAGAGCCACATTTGCTTCCCAGATTGCTTCTCTATGGAGTTTTATTTATAAAATAAATCTGGGTGGAATAATCTCAGATTTGGAGTCATGTATCATAACTGTTCTTTTGGTTAAGCATTCTTCTCTTTACTGCCATGTTATGATTAATAATTTCCACTTGCTGCCCATGACTCAAGTAATTCTTTTTTTTTTTTTCCCAAAAGAATTCAGAAATAATGTGGAATTCTAAGTGCCAGGTGGTGTTTCTTAGATGTTCAAATAACACTTCTGCATTTAAAAAAGCTGTCACTACAAAACTAATACTATAAAATGAAAATAGTTAAACAAAAAAATAAAAAAACCTGAAAAAAAACAACTCAGTGTTATTGCTCAAAATTTGATTTAATGCATTTTGTATGCCTTTTCTGGTAGGTGGTAATCTTCTCCAAAATTAAATTAAGTACTCTAGTTGATCATGAGAGTATGCATGCAGGAGAAAAAAACAAAACAAACCACTTCCCTGGGACTGATGAATAATTATTTTTCCATCTTAAACAGAGAATTTAATCAGGCCAACACAGTACTGAAATTTTATGATATTAAAAATTTGCTTGTCGTGCTTTGCATTTTGGTTCTTTTATTCTCTTGGAAAAAAAGTAGTCAGGTCATATTATAGTTTAATTTGTTAAATGAATGTGATTGTGAGAACCTTTAGCAGCACCACCATCACCATCAGATGCTGTTTGTATCAGTACAAACATTCATAAAGAAATTACTGTCTCACCTCTGATAGTCAAGGCCTTGTGGGTCATTCTTTTTCACTGCAAGGTTTAATTAAAGTGAAGTGAATTTAGGGGTTCACTTATGTGACTAAAGGTCCCCAATATTCAGTATATAAATAAAATGAAAATTAGTTGAGAGTACAAGGAGCAAGGAAATCCTGGGGTGAGCTTTTCCCTGCTCTGTCTCCAAGCTCCCCCCCAGCTGTGATTTAGCTGCTTCCTGAGCTGAAATTAGCATCTGGATCAGTTTTAGTAGCCATCAATAGACCTAAAACCCACCCATTTTGCTGGACCTATAAGCCACACATTTTGCTGAAGATTTACTGAACTCACTAAACTTCAGTTTCTGAAATTAATAAGATATTGTCTGAAATAGTAATTATTGTTCATTTTAAACGTCCTACCTGATTATCCTATTTTAGATCTCCAATTTATTGTTTAGTAGCCAAGTTGCAAAACAATGGTCTCTCCCTTTTTGCTCTTTTGCTGACTTAATGATCTCTTACTTTGTTTAGAACCTGAACTGCTGCATCTACTCCTCTCTCAAGAGATGCTAAGCCCTCAAATATATATTTGCCTGCATCATTTTATTCTTGAAGAAAGAGTACTCTGGTCTTACAGTGTGTTTATGATTACCTTGTTAACCTATCCTTCTTCTTATGATGTTTAGTAACTCAGTGCTATTGATTTTCAAAATGTGGAAGCAGGTCTCATATTCAGCTGAATAATATATTTGAAGAAAGGTGTTGTGAGAAGTCATGCAGTTCAACTTTTTAACCTTCAGCAGACAGAGAATTGCTTTGCATCTTCACAGAACTGCAAAGAACCTGGATTTGAATCCAGATGTAGACAGAGCTTGTTTTCAGTCAAGTGTTTTAGTATTTTTTTTTTTTTCCTTAAACTTAGCTATGCTGTTAGTAAGAAAAAGGTGCAAAACTGGAGTGGTGAGGATCCAGAGAAAATCTACTTTGATTTTCATGGTCACCAACGACAGCACTGAAATACAACTTGACAAACTTATGCTGATTTTACACAGTTTATTATCTGTGAGTGACCTTTGGCTGACAGCTCCAGCTGAATAATATGGACAAATCAGGGTAGATCAGTTTAATTAGTTTTGAATACAATTTGCTAATTACTCTTGAAATTAGATTTTCAGGTTTGATTGTAATGTTGGTAAAAGATATTGAGGAAGGAATTGAAAACTTGCAGCAGTAAGTACCATGCCTTAATTTTAGGCTATTTCTATAAAACATTACTGCCATTTTAACAGCAAACAAGGGATCCAAGTAAGAAGTGGATGCTTGTGGAAAAAAAATAAGAAAGAGTAATAAAGTTCCAGCTAGCAGTTTAATGGGATGTGATGATGGGGAAAATAAGCTTGCAGATTTGACATGCATTTGCTCCATTTGGCCTAGATTCATTTGCAGTGTTAGGCACATTCCTTAACTTTCTTAAATCCATGTTCACTTTTTTTTTTTTTTTAATAGGAAAAAACCTTTAATGTGGGCCATCATGTGTTAATTTGTAATGTATTAAAGTAATCTGCTTTTGTTAGTATTTTAGAAATAATTATGGTAGTGTAAAATCAGCTGCTGGTCTTCTCGAATTAACTGGAGAATAATGAGATTAATCATGAGTAGGAGGGGGTCCAGAAGGATTTTAATATGGAAGAGCAAAATGGGATTATTTGGAATTTACTATCTTTTATCTCCCTTTGTATTAAAAAAAAATGAAATATTCCATCATGTGAATGGATTTCCCTAGGACAGCACGAGTGAGCAGATGAGGTCAGGGGAAGAAACCTCCCTGTGAGTTACTTCATGCCTGGAGTTCCATGCATCATCTCTGTTCCTGGGAGGGAAATGTTTGGTATGTCACACAGATGGTGCTTTCTGACCATAGCAGAGACTCAGACAATGCTCTAAAAAATGAAAAAAATCAAATCTTAACAAGATGGCTGTATCTTCAGCACAGACAAACTGGCTTCATGAAGCAGAGCAGGCAGGAGCGAAAGGTTAAAAGGAAGGGTTGCAGGTACTTCTGGAGGCTTTTCATGTGGAAGATGCCTTCACTGGGTCTCTCTGGGAGGTGGAAGAGTTGAGCTGAGGGCAGATGTCCCAGTCTTCAATCTGTTTGTATTTATAGAATCACAGAATGGCTGAGGTTAGAAGGGACCTCAGAGATAATCTCCTCCAACCTCTCAACCAGACAAGGTTGCTCAGAGCCCCATCCAGCCTGGGCTTGAAGGCCTTCAGGGAGGGGACATCCACAACTTTTCTGGGCAATCTGTTTCAGTCTCACCCTAGAACTGAAGAACTTCTTCCTAAAGAACTTCTTCCTAATTCCCACGTGTCAGTGGACTTGTTTTACCCATTGCCTTGACTGTTCCTCACTGATGTTTTCACTTGTGCACAGGGGTGTAGATCCATACTTCTGCCCTTCTTTTTATGCCCTGAGAAGTACTGGGGTTTTCTCTCCTCTCAGCAAATTCTTGTGATGAAAAAGTACATGGTGGTTTAATAATTTTGAGACTTTTGTTTCAAATAATCAAGAAGGCTGATGAGATTGCTGAGTTTCACAGGAACATTTTGTCTAATAAGGGTCTTGGAAAATGGGATATGCAGAAAGGAGCAGAGCTTTTCTTGCTAAATATTGTCAAACTATGAGCTATCAAGCCATGCAGTATATTAGGAAAGACACTTGTCCAGTCACAGACATTATTTTTCCATTTTAAATAATGCAAATAGAAATGTAAAAATCTAGAAATTAATTAGAAAGGCAATAGGAAAAGCAAGGTAAGAGGAAAACTTGACTTTCCAATTAGTCAAAGTTTTGTCATTAATGAGGTAAGATAAAGCCTAGGAAAAAATGCTGTCATGGGCTGTTGCTGTGAAACAGGGTCTGTGTACAACAGGCAGCATCCTAAGTTTTCCTTAAACTACTTTTTTTCAGCATTATCATTTTCTCCCAGTACAGTTTCTTGATAGTTTGACAGCAGCACGTGAAAGTATGGTGGGTGACCAAGTAATGTTTTCTATTTTGAGGTTGTGCTTTGAAAAAAAAATGAATAGCTTTGGACAAATAAATCTGATTTTTTTATTGTAGTAAAGATGACAAAGTACTTGGGCATTTAATTGTAAGTCATAGTTACTTCAGTTATTGTGACTTTGAATGGGGTGGTGAGATGTTAGGTAGCACAAGAAATATCACAATCATTCTGAAGTTCTCAGTTAGTGATTTGCTTTAAAAAGAACTTTTGAAGCTACAAGAAAGAAGTTGGAATGGTGTAGGAGACATGAATGTTGCCTGAAGAAGCAAACACTAAACCTTTCTTTTGGAGAATTTCTCAGTGCTAACACCTAGGGCAGGTTCTGTTGTATGGAGTGGTGGCTTCCTGAGATTTGCAGAGGTGAGTCACAGGCTCTTACATTTCCTTTAATAAGTTTTAGAGTACTCTAAAGCAGCTTCAGAAAGTAAATTGGGTAGTTCCTAAATTTTCAAAGGATGTCAGAACTCTGGAAATGTTTGTTGTTTTGTTTTGTTTTTTAAGTATGACTGTGTTGACCTGTCTCTTTCCTCAGACTACTTATGGGGCATCCAAGATAGTTTCCATTCACCAAGAATAAAATGCCCAAGTCCCAGACACCTGCATTCTTTATCTACACTTCTGTTGTCACAAAACTTTATTTTTCTTCCACAAATAATGGTTCCTGAGACGGGGCACCTCTGAATTTTTGCCTTCTGGGGGGAAGGCAAAAGGACCTTTAGTCCTTTTAGGTGTTTTTGAGTCTCTTCTGCAGGTCCCTCTACCTATCCTACCTTGGGAAAGTTAGGGAGTGTGGGCATGTGTAGCCCATGAGATGAGTAAGGAAGCTGAGACAGAGCCAGACTTTTTATTAACTAGTGTAAAAATTTTTAAATTACAAGATTGCAAGCTCCTTGATAGTGAGACCTCAGTAATTCTTTCCAGGAAGTTCATCCTGCTTTACCTCACAAAAAAACTACTAAACCTCACTAAACTTAATTTAGAACTAAACTACTAAACTTCACTAAACTTAGAACTAAACAGCTACTAAATCAAGAAATCCTCTGCAAACCAGAGAATATATTTATAGAACTTTTTAAAAAAGTGCCTATGTA